>NC_092242.1:58288519-58531019 GCF_036320965.1 Panulirus ornatus
CGAGCTTGAGTAAGCTTGAGTACTTGAAAACAAGTAATTTTGAAACTGGCAAGAAGGGTGTCTTTGTTTAGTGTTTCACAGTACGAGGTTCCAGCATTGTGGTGAGGGGGAAGACACACCGTCTGGAGACCAGGGTATACGGGGCTAGGCTAAAGCTTGTAGTAGCTCCTCTCTAACAACAGCAGGGTCGAGCATTGAGTACCATATATAGGAGAAGCAGCTTGTGTTTATGGGTTTCAACGCTATGTCGCCTAGACCTTCATTGGCAATTAATTGCCATGTAGAGGAGCATCTGCTACGATTTCGTTGCTTGTTTGGAAGTATTGAGAGCTAGTGCCCGGTATGACAAGTGGTAATTATTGTGTCTGTGATGTAGAAAATGGAGGGTCTGTGGTTGGCAGGAGGGGTTGCAAGATCTCGCCATTTTTTTCTTTTTTTTTCTGTGATCGTCATTGGCAAGTTATACTTCAAGTTAGGACAAGTTATACTTCAGGTCGGGACAAGATTTTCTGATAAATAGGGCTTTTTCGCTCATGGTTGTCCTTCTATATCATTAATACGCGTGCCAGACGCATCTTAAGGTAGCTAAAGTGACCTTAGGCATCTTCAGTAAGCGTAGTCGGCCTAGTTGCTAAAGTGACCTTACTCATCTTCAATAAGCCTAGTTGCTAAAGTGACCTTACTCGTCTTCAATAAGCCTAATTGCTAAAGTGACCTTACTCATCTTCAATAAGCCTAATTGCTAAAGTGACCTTACTCATCTTCAATAAGCCTAATTGCTAAAGTGACCTTACTCATCTTCAATAAGCCTAGTGAGTCTAGTTTTCATACGTAAGTTAGGTATGCAGTATATCTGGTGAGTGCCTCAGTACAGATTGGTCAAGACACGCGCTGCTGACGATCCTGGGAAAAGAAAAAGAAAAGAGTGAGGGGCATCCTGCCAGCGGTCGAGACAGGAGTCCCCCAGCTGTTCTCCTCTCAATCCCCCGTGAAGGTTATTCCGCTGTACCTGCTATGGCTCCCTCCCCTGTTCGTGAGAGGTTCTTGAGGCATCTACACCGGCCCCGTTAGTTAGTTCCAGCGGTGCGAGGCGGTCGTAAAGTAGTAGATGATTGCACATCGGACATTCTTGGTGGTGAATGCCTGACCGATTCATCGTAGGAGCGTTGGGAAACTTGCGGGTGAGTGGGACCGATGGGGAAGCTTGCTGGTGTGTGGGACCGATGGGGAAGCTTGCTGGTGAGTGGGACCGATGGGGAAGCTTGCTGGTGTGTGGGACCGATGGGGAAGCTTGCTGGTGTGTGGGACCGATGGGGAAGCTTGCTGGTGAGTGGGACCGATGGGGAAGCTTGCTGGTGTGTGGGACCGATGGGGAAGCTTGCTGGTGTGTGGGACCGATGGGGAAGCTTGTTGGTGAGTGGGACCGATGGGGAAGCTTGCTGGTGTGTGGGACCGATGGGGAAGCTTGCTGGTGAGTGGGACCGATGGGGAAGCTTGCTGGTGTGTGGGACCGATGGGGAAGCTTGCTGGTGTGTGGGACCGATGGGGAAGCTTGCTGGTGAGTGGGACCGATGGGGAAGCTTGCTGGTGTGTGGGACCGATGGGGAAGCTTGCTGGTGTGTGGGACCGATGGGGAAGCTTGTTGGTGAGTGGGACCGATGGGGAAGCTTGCTAGTGTGTGGGACCGATGGGGAAGCTTGCTGGTGAGTGGGACCGATGGGGAAGCTTGTTGGTGAGTGGGACCGATGGGGAAGCTTGCTGGTGTGTGGGACCGATGGGGAAGCTTGCTGGTGAGTAGGACCGATGGGAAAGCTTGCTGGTGTGTGGGACCGATGGGGAAGCTTGCTGGTGAGTGAGTGGGTCTGATGGTGTGGTACTTTGACGTCTAAGTCGGATGGCAACCGCGGCCACGTGACGTAATGACTATTTCTCAATGGCTGACATGCAACTCGCCCACATCCCTCGTCGACATTTCCTCCTCCAGCCCCAGGTATGTCCCAAGGTCGCCTTGGGTCATCTCTTGTTCCTTCTCCTTAAGAGACTTGGGTGGAGCAGCATCTTTGCCATGTTGGAAGTTGAGGCACTCGCTGGAATTGTCACGCTGGTGTGATTCATATATTTATAATCACATTAAGACCACTTGATGAATGGGTCTTAAAGTGTTACTCCAGGATCAATCATCCAGGGGCTCCTGCACCCTAAGGGTGCGCTGCGCTCAGTAGCAGGGGCAAGACGAACTCTTTTGATGATACTACTCGTTTCGTCAACTGATGATGATGCAGTCTTGCCACAGGTGACTTTTCACTCGCAGTGTGATCCTAAGCGGGCGGAGTACGGTCACGTTTGTAATTGATTTAAACGACCATTATTCATAGTTGAATGTACGTTTGTAATCATAGTAGTGGGGGAATGGAATTCAGTAGACTTGTGAGATGAAAATCTATATATGGTCAGGCGTGAATACCATACAATGGATACACTACTACAGTTCTTGTTTGTCGAACTTTCTTTTTTTTCTCATGTTTCCGCTCGAGACACACAGGTGTGGGCTAGGCTAGAAGCATTCACGCGCTCTATACGCCGGTGTACGGGAGATGCATGGTAGGTAGGAGCGTATTATGAACCTTGGGCGCAGCCCAAGATGGTCAGTGTAGGATTGACTGGGCAGCGGTAGTGTTGAGGAGGGCGTCATCGTGTCTGGCGGCCGGGTTGGTGTGTGGCAGTAATAACACCACACCATCACTCGCCTCGGCTCACCTGTATAAGTAACTCGTCAGCACCCAGCTGGTGTTCCCTCACCTCTCGGGTAGATGTTTATGAAGTTGTATGACAGATGAGAGGGAGATATGTTATCTTCATCCGTTGCGTCATCATCCGTTGCGTCAAACCACAATATTAACGTGTCATTATTAGATGTTACTACGATGTTGAAATGATCAGACCATGACTTTGGCCTAACGTAACCATTCTTTAAGCCGGCCAATCCTAGCTGTAATGTATCCATTATTTTTAACTACATAACTGTAGCTAGAGCTTGACCTTACCTGACACCCGTCAGGGGTCAGGCCCCAGCCTTACCTCAACGAAGCCAGAGATTAAAGGGCCAACTTGAAGATATCCATCTTCTGCGAGTTATTCCAATTGCCAAGCGCGCGCGCGTGCCCCGCCTGTGGATGCCCATGCGAAAGCGTCTTTTTCTAGGATGAATTATTTCTGAAGTTAGTTGTACACGCTATAATAATCCCTTCTCAAAACAAGAATTATGATGATGAAAACCAAGTTACCTGAAGAAAAAGGAGAAAATGGGAACGAGATTACTCATTTAAAAGAAATGAGCAGAAATGTGTTGACCAAAAAAGATTACGGTAGGACTGGAGATCGGCCATGATATTCCCATCCTACAATAAGATTTTGAAGCAGGGTAAACATCAGGTCTTCGCACGTCAGAATGATCATCTGTAAGAAACTCAGTATTTGCAACGCTTTCCAAATTCCATGGGGAAGTAGATGAATCCATCAATAAAGTTAGTGGCCTAAAGTAAGTAAAGGTACCGGTATTTGCCTTTATTTTTCTTTCCCAAGTATCGAAAAAGGCGAAAATAGACCATAAAATTAGCGCGAGTGAGGTCAACAACACAATGCTCTTAACTTTGTTAAAGTACGTGTGATTGACGGCGTGAGCCAGGGTTGTGTGTGTGCGGGTATGGAGGCGTGCAGCAATGCTTGTGGCTGGTTGTACCTCCTCTTCATTAATTGTAGTAACTTGTGATTAATTATAACTTTTTACGTAGGTGTTACAGGGCTGCGCCTGGTCGAGGTTACACCGCGAGTGAAAAGTCACCTTTGGTGGAGTTGTATCAAAGTGAAACCCAATCTTGTCAAAGAACGTCTCTCTGTAAAGGAGTTTGTGTTTACTTGCCACTTGACGTAGCTCAACCTTGTGGCTGCAGGAGCCTTAAGAAAGGTCATTGATAACACCGCAATATATTTGCAGGTCCTAGGGTGAGTATATATATATATATATATATATATATATATATATATATATATATATATATATATGTATATAGTTAGATACATACATACATACATAGATGTTGGCCAAACTTCATGGGGAAAAGATATTGGAACGTTGCTCACTGACACGCATACTGTCAGCATCTTGGACCGAACGAGCGTACGTACGTGATCCCGTTCGCACTGAAGATACAGAAGATGTATGGATTGGTACGCGTTATTTTATTTCATTGTGGTGTACTATGCAAGATGTGAGACCTCGGAGCAGGAGGCATACAGGGAAGGAGGGTGGAAGACATGTAATGGTACTCCATGTTACTGGCTGCCTCTCCACTAATTAACTTCTCAGTCATTGCTGCCTGCAATTACTTGACCCACAAAACAACCCAGACTCACGCGCTGAAACCTCTCCTTAAGACTGTGTAATATACATAACCTGCTCCTCCTCTTACTTAGCCACATATTGGTGCTTATTTCGTAGTTTGGCTGCTGAATATAGTTAGTATTATCTCTAATGTGGTTTTCTGTCCATTTTCCAATTTGGACTTTCATAGGATAGAAGCCGAGAAAAAAAGAAAGTCAGTCATCCTAAAATCAGCCACAAGTTGTGGATAAGCTGACGACTCACGACCCAGTTCCTGATCGAAGTCATCCACTGTAGTGTTGCCGGCGCTCAGGGACGCCCTCTTCAGTCTGGATTTCCTTCCATTGTTGGTGTGACCGACCTGCACGGAGGCTGACGAGTCTCCCGACTCCCACCATCTCGCGCTCCTACACTGTGGAGGAGGAGGGAGGCCGGTATTGGGGTTAAGGGGAAGATGTTAAGGCCTGGGGTAAGGGAAGATGGGTTGGGATACACGGGAAGGACAGATTACAGGAGAGCTGATGATCCATGACGAGGTTATCTCTTGGGAGGCGGTAGTGAGTCGTAGGTGGGTGTCTTGAGGTCGCAGTCTTTAACTGTGGTAAAGCAGAAGGCTCCTCCATCTATCCATCTCTCCGCACGGCACAACGGCCGGCAGGAAACACAGAAACCTGAGTGAGGACCACAGTTAGTATGGGAACAGGACACTGCCTCGGAACGCCCGTAAGAAAGTGTGGCTCAGAAACTCCCTGCCCTGCTAAGTGAAGGTGCTGAGGCGGTGGATGTGTCGGTTATCACAGAGAAAACGTCTAGTTTGGCTAATGTTGGCGAAGGATGGTGGTGGGGATGAGAGAGACATCTCTCTCTCTCTCTCTCTCCAGATTTGTACAGTCGTAGATCACTAGAGGTGGAACTATTTTTCCCTGGAGAACCCCACTGGAGGGAGAGATGATTTTACATCAAATCCCGGAGGATGATTAAGGGGAGACCAGGTAACCTGGTGGAGTACACCAGTGAACGAGAGGGTCGGGGAGCGGCGGTGTGTGCCTGCGGCAGACAATGCCTCCAAAGCAATTGTTGCACAGTATACCCACATATATCTTGGTGTTCTACCTAGTCTACATTAATTCTTAGTTACCGCTCAGCTTAGATTGATAGTATACTGCTCAGCTTAACACGGATAATAGTACTGTTCATATTTAATAGTTGATATACCGCTCACCTTACACTGATAGTATACATCTCAGCTTACATTGATAGTATATTGCTCAGCTTATATTAGTAGTTTGTTTAGTGTTCAGTTTGCATTAATAGTTCAGAACACTGTGGGTCTCTTTCCCTCTTGTATGGATATTACCTCGGTATCGGCTCCCAAGAATTTTGGCTGTTTGTATGCCCGAGCTATTTGGTAGATCAAGAGCAGCCGAGTGAGTGTGTCAGCAGCAATATATTGCCTCAATATATTGGTGTGTGGTCGTCACTGGACCATGGACGTGCTGGCCACGACGATCCATCGCAGCCCACACCCCCGTCAGTGGACCGTCACCGCGCTCTCCTCCACCGCGGCATCACAATCCACACCTCGCTACTCAGTGTTGCCAGACGGCTGAGAGGAAGTGAGTAATGCTGCAAATTGGACGAGCGCTGTCGCAATTGTAATTAGACCAGTCAGCGTATGTGTTGAGGGTTTGATGATATTTTGTGCCACGATACTTACAGTAGTCTCGGCTGGCAACCAGACGACATGGAATACCTGGCCAAGGCCTCGCTCAGGTAGATCATTATGGTTGAGTAAGAGTAGGGAATGGAGGGAGGGAGTGAGGTGGCGAGTGACTTGTGGGGAGGGAGGTAAAATTAGCAGTCCTTCAGCATCCTACTTACCATTGTTCCTTTCTCCTCTGCACAAGATTTACGCCTCACTCCGACGTACATCGTAAGTCAGAGTTAGGGGTTGAGGTAGCTCCGACGTGGGCAGGTAGGCTTTCATCCACGAGTAATTCGTACTGCGTGTAGGTGACGTAAAAAAAAAAGGAGAAAATCTGAAATGAATCGTCACAATTTGAATTCGTGGTAACGTGCGTGGATGGATCTTGCAAGGTGCTGGAACTACACAGATTTGGGTCATGGCGAGCACAGACCGAACGGTGTAAAATCACACCTGACGAAGGCAACAAACACGCCAGAGTAATTGAACCTCGGGGCAGCGTTCCTCGCCAGCGTCTTCATATTCTGTAATACCACGAGGCTTATCAACTTCATTATGGTTAGGAACCTAGCCATTATAGTGTGAAGCCGGGAAGCGAAAGATACAAAAGCATTGATAAAGTTACGGAATCCGACATTAATGAAATTTGACATTAGTGAAAGAAAAATACGACGTTGGAGAGGTAAGGAAAATGTTGCAATATATTCGTATTATTATTATTTTTTCCCACCCTTGCTGAGGAAGAGGATGATCGGGGTTATCAAAGCGTACGATTTATCCAGCTGATGATGATGATGCCCAGGTAATTATTTTCCGGTCTGATAACCTAGTACCGCGCGCGTCTTGTGTGCTCTCCCATGTGTGGCCCGTGTTAACGGGAAGCTAACCTTATAAGGAGTCAGGGTTGGCGATTTCACGTGGAATTTTCACCCGGGTTTACATGTGTAGTTCCATGACTCGTGCCCACCTGTGTCATGCGACTGGGCGTCCCGAGCCGGTATATATATTGGTAGATTGCCACAACGCGGCGACACACAATCGTGTCGCGCGCTCAAGCTTGAGACGTCTCAGGTCAACCTGCCTTTACCGAACCATCGACAGGTCTGTGTTTGCCTGGGCAGGTCAGAACGTGTCGGTGTTTGTACTGAGGGACGCGTGACCTGGGGTGTAGGGTCAGCGTGGTGCACCTCCTGCTTCCTCCAAGGCGGCTTTAAGAGAATAGAAGACAGAGTAGCTTGTCCCTTAAGGCTGAGCTAGAATATGTTATTTTCAGATATATATATATATATATATATATATATATATATATATATATATATATATATATATATATATATATATATATATATATATTGGAAAGGATCACAATTTTGCGCGTGATCAAGATATTCCAATGAGTCCACGTGTTTCATTTCCCCCGTGGACTCATAGGAATATATATATATATATATATATATATATATATATATATATATATATATATATATATATATATATATATATATATATATTAGCTTTTCAGTTTAAGTAACGTATTTTTAAAGGATTCTTTTTTTTCTAGTGTCCGATAAGGCACATGTAGAAGGATATAAGTATTTCAAAACATTAATGTTCAACCCTGCTGCGCTGTTGTATGGTTGCCACAACTGTATTTCTTGAATTGTTGTTCTGTATCTGCCGGGGATCTATACCTCCTAGTATGGACTGCCGCTTACATACATGGGATGGCTACAATCAGTGTCGTGTCCTGTTCCGAACACACACGCCTCAGTGTATGTGTAATTTGTTCGTATGTACACAGTAATTCGAATGTTAACTAGATGTTCTATATAAGTATATTTTAAACTTATGTATTACACAGATATTGTTTCCCATGGTGCTTTCAGCATCACTCACATTCCTGTGATTATATATATATCATGAATTTGATGTATCCTAGACCTCCCTCCCTCTTGACGGGAGTGGGGGTGGGGACCCCTTTGGGTCCCTGGGCCTCACTGTGGGCCACATATTACTTCCCTCCATGGCGACGTACCGTACCCACTGTACGCTCTAGACTAGCCTCCACCTACCCCTAGATATGTGCCCTTCACCCATACTCTCATTGAAATGCTGTGTATATCTAGACCACGGATGTTTTAAAACATAAACGAGTCCTCCGCCCCTCTCAGCCAATGTAATCAAAATCGTTACGCCATATTGACTCATCACATCACCTCACCTCCCCACAGTGATGTTGCTGTCCTCTACGTATGCTCTAGGTGTCATACCGGCCCACTGTTCATGTAAGCTGACCGCTTGCGTCCCAGCCCCTTACGGTTGGATCCGTGGCAGGCGACTGGTTCCTCCTGCTTCTGTGTAAAGAGCAAGACTAGGATTAACCGCTCTGTTGCTTCATCTCTTCCTCGTACATCAGAGCTGTGGAATTCTCTACCGTTTGTCTTCGTCTCTTCCTACGACCTTCACGTGAACCTTTAAGTGTCAAGATGTACAAACACCTGCGGAACTCTTGACTGATCTCCGTCCTTTTTCCTCACCCAATTTATTTTTCTTATCATCCGAGATGGTGACGAGAGAGCGCTGTTTTTTTTGTTTTTTTTCCCCTGTGCTTTGCGGCTTACTATTTATGTTCATGATTCTCATGACACGGACACCGAGAGACATGTCTTAGGGGCTACATCGTCAATGGTCTTTGGTCAACAACCAAGGCAGTCCTCGGGGACACGGAACACTTGATGCCAAGTGGTTTTAATGTTTCCTTCAGATGCCGCCGATTTTGACGTGCATTCCCGGGACCCCGACCCGTGGGCGATGTCCGGGGACCGACCAACAATAATGAGTCATATGAATATTACTCTGCATGAACTGTTTACACTTGGCTTAGTATACTTTTCAGGTACATGGCTGACTGAAATGGTAGGTGTTGTGTCTCTGATGAGTTCACTGATTTTACAAAAGCTTATTACAGAGTAAAAATCCCATAGATATCTGTTAAGCCCAGCTTGAGTCGGGCCACAACAGTAATAAGGTGTGTGCTTATCATCATTGTGGCACCATGTAGAGGTTCCGACATAACTATGATTGATGGATCAGTTGGGGTCCACTTCCATTTGCTTCGTGTAAAAGAGTTTTATTGTCTGTACGCAACACGCAGGTAGACCCAAATTATAGTCGACTCCATCTTTGGAGGCTACGTACATATTAGCTGGTTTTTGGAGGCGTATATATTATTAGCTGATTCATCATCCCTGTCTCGCATTCTGAGCTCAGTGGATGAAGGAATTCAAGGGGAAATGGAGTCTATCTTTGCCATGAGTGCGTTTTGAACTTCAGTCGTGTTGCTGACCCAAGCTGTCTTGAAAGGAGTTTGATATTATGATTCTTAGTGAAAGAAGAGTCACATCAAATCAGAGGAGCTTTTCTTTTTTTCTTCTTCTTGAAGACAACGACAATTCAAGGCAATGCGAACAGCCAGCTGCAGTGTTTGTAGGGTGGATGTTCAGATGTGGTCGGTAGGAAACGTCATTGTGTTACAACAGCAGCACTTCCGGCAGCTTCACTTCCCCCCCACGCAAGGATCCATCTGTGCATGTGATTGCAAGGAAAATGTATTCATGGATGAGGAGGGTGTCACACTCAGCTTCGTGCTATGCTCCCAGCCTCAGCTTGGGCTGTAACATGAGGAAATGCTTATATGGAGAGGGTGATTAATATCTCACGGGGCACGACGCAAGTTGTCGTCTTGAATTGAATGGGGAAAAAAAAGATCATGAATCCCATACATACTAAGCTTAGTAGGAAAACCATGAATCCCATACATGCTAAGCTTAATATGAAAACCATGAATCCCATACATACATAGTAGGAAAACCATGAATCCCATACATGCTAAGCTTAATATGAAAACCATGAATCCCATACATACATAGTAGGAAAACCATGAATCCCATACATGCTAAGCTTAATATGAAAACCATGAATCCCATACATGCTAAGCTTAATATGAAAACCATGAATCCCATACATACATAGTAGGAAAACCATGAATCCCATACATGCTAAGCTTAATATGAAAACCATGAATCCCATACATGCTAAGCTTAATATGAAAACCATGAATCCCATACATGCTAAGCTTAATATGAAAACCATGAATCCCATACATACATAGTAGGAAAACCATGAATCCCATACATGCTAAGCTTAGTAGGAAAACCATGAATCCCATACATGCTAAGCTTAATATGAAAACCATGAATCCCATACATGCTAAGCTTAATATGAAAACCATGAATCCCATACATACATAGTAGGAAAACCATGAATCCCATACATGCTAAGCTTAATATGAAAACCATGAATCCCATACATGCTAAGCTTAATATGAAAACCATGAATCCCATACATACATAGTAGGAAAACCATGAATCCCATACATGCTAAGCTTAATATGAAAACCATGAATCCCATACATGCTAAGCTTAATATGAAAACCATGAATCCCATACATGCTAAGCTTAATATGAAAACCATGAATCCCATACATCTAAGCTTAATAGGAAAACCATGAATCCCATACATGCTAAGCTTAATATGAAAACCATGAATCCCATACATGCTAAGCTTAATATGAAAACCATGAATCCCATACATGCTAAGCTTAATATGAAAACCATGAATCCCATACATGCTAAGCTTAATATGAAAACCATGAATCCCATACATGCTAAGCTTAATAGGAAAACCATGAATCCCATACATGCTAAGCTTAATAGGAAAACCATGAATCCCATACATGCTAAGCTTAATAGGAAAACCATGAATCCCATACATGCTAAGCTTAATATGAAAACCATGAATCCCATACATGCTAAGCTTAATATGAAAACCATGAATCCCATACATGCTAAGCTTAATATGAAAACCATGAATCCCATACATACATAGTAGGAAAACCATGAATCCCATACATACATAGTAGGAAAACCATGAATCCCATACATACATAGGAAAACCATGAATCCCATACATACATAGGAAAACCATGAATCCCATACATACATAGGAAAACCATGAATCCCATACATACATAGGAAAACCATGAATCCCATACATGCTAAGCTTAATAGGAAAACCATGGATCACATACATGCTAAGGTTAATAGGAAAACCATGGATCCCATATATGCTAAGCTTAGGAGGAAAAACAATGGACCCCATACATTCTAAGCTTAGTAGGAGCGTAGTTGATCCTGGGGCCCTTCTGGCCAACGCGTCACCCTTCCGCAACGTCCCTGTGTCTCAGTCACCTTCGCTAACCTCCTATTTGTGACCTGTAGTTAGTTTGTTAATGAGTGTGTATATGAATAATGATATTTTCTCGTATCCAGGTCATTTCGAATAACTGTAACGGATCCCAGTGCTCGTTGCTACGAAAATATGTCAGGACTCAGTTAATGTAATGTTTGCATCATTTATTAAAGTTGATCGTCAAACTATTGCCCTGTGTTCTGTTTTGGTTAGACGAGGGTTTGGGTTGATGGAGGAGAGTGGGCGGAGCCTGACAGTACAGGATGAGTAGGGTGGGAGGGCAGTTGTTCCTCAGCCGTGGGCCGGGCAGGACGTACGAGCTACACTCTCCCGCCAGGATCTCTGTCTAGCGTGTTACGGTGTTTATTAGTGCTGTTGTGGAATATCCGTTTATTTGCTTATAGATACTTAATCTGTTATGGCTCAGAGAAATGCAGAAAGTTTATATGACCGCAGAAATCGATAACAGAAAAAGTTTGTATATAGCAAGGATGAGTTGGTTAGCTCAAAGTAAGTGTAATGAGTTGACAATGGATTTATCAGAAACAAAAGTTTTTAAGTAATTATTTGATGTATAACAAGTATTGTGGAATAGTATGTACTCTTCTACATCGTCAGGTTAAACTGCCATGCTTAACCTCGTTGGACAGTGAAAGGTTGCGATGAACATAGTCATGCCAATGTCGAAATTAAAGTAGAACAAGTGTGAATCATAGTATGGTGTACCTGGGCGAGGGTGGGCAGGGAGGTTGGGGCGAGGTGGTGCTACCCTCTCCCGGCTCGGAGCCCCCACCACCATACTCACCTCCGCGGGTGCCTCACCACCACCACTTCTTCCCCCAGGGCTTTCCTCAGCACCACCACTACTACCACCACCCCTTCAGCAGTTATTATGACCTCACATCCTCTCAGCCCAGTAGTCTCAGTAGTCATGATACACCTTCCATCAAGGATCCTCCGCCACCTTACCCGCCCACGACCACCATCAAGGCCACCCATGCCGCCCTTAACCATGGCCCTTCCAGTGCCTTTTCTCCACCCACGAAGACCATAAAATATTCGTATCCTCCTCCTTACACGCCTGCAGACACCACCAGCAACACCGGTGGACACGTGAAGGCTCCCCCACCTCACGCCCAACAGTTGGCCGAGTCCCGCGCCCCTGGCAGTAGGGACCTCCCTAGGCACACCACAGATCCCCGTCATAGGACGCGAAGCCCGCACTCCCACTTTCGGTACCAGCAGGAGAAAACCAGGTCTTTAGATCACCGCAGTGGACGACATCGCACTACCAGGGACAACAGCAGGTCTTCTAGTGGGCTTCGGAGAGTCCCGGCTGGAGTGGGTTATCAGGGGAACAGTCATACCAGTCAGAACGGGTATCCTGGGTCAAGCAGGAGTGTCACGGGCAGTGGACACCCGCGGGGGCCGCTTCTAAGGACCGGCAAAAGCCTAGAGTTGCCCCACGAGCGGCTGACGCATCACCAGCCGCCACCCACCGCCCACACTCACCCCCACCACCCGCACCTCAGTCAGCACCACACCAAAGACATTAGCCAGCAGCAGCAGCAGCACACCAAAGAGCCACATGGCGCCACCAAAACACATTCTAAGTCAAACCGATTAGCGTATGTGGGCATTCTGCCTACCAAGACGGCGCGGGGTCCTGATAGGTCAGCGCCTGTAGGGGAAGTTTTGGGTACCAGTCGTACCGAAGACCAGTGGATAGCGCGGGCGTCTCGTTTGGAAGCTGCTGCCGCCCAGGCTATGACGGCCGCCCGCGCCGTCCCCGTTACTGCCGTCAACAACCACACCCAGCCTGCCGAGTCCGAGATTAAAATGACGCGTGGGCGGCTGCGATCATGTCGGTCCCTGGACGAATTGTCTGATCTGCTAGAGGAGGAAGCCTTGGTACCACGCCTCCATCCTGTGGCCACGCGCAGTCTAGATGACCTCACTGAGCCCCTTTATGAAAACTTTGACGTCATCCACGCCCATGCTCGCAGGACACACGAGAGGACTGCCCACAACACCAGCGTGCCAGACCTTTTGGAGCCCCCTCCACGACCACCCCGCCAGCGTAACAGTTCCTTGTCGTCTTTGCTTGACGACATTGTCAGCTCTGGTTCCGCATCTTTGTCCCGACGAGGCCTCAACATCAGCGTGCCCGACGTGCTGGAGGGAGGCGGTTTCTCTTGGAGCTCCCCAACCTCCACCCTCCGCTCTTCGGCCTCCGCTACAGTCGCCGCTTACGACCGTGATACCACCAGCGACATTGGCGTTCAACTGGAAAAGATTAAAGAGGTAGCGCGGGTTCTTGGGGTCAAGTACCGCAGAGGAGAACTCTCATCCTCATCGGCCAGCAGCAGTGGTGCTGGCTCTACCCATACAAGCCCTCGTGTGCCCCAACACTCCCACACCATCCTCACTCCACCCGCCACACATGCTCCCGGGGTGCCCGCACGTGCACCCGTTATTCATGACGTATTGAGGGAAGGTCGTAAGTCGTCGCCTCAGCAGACGCAGCAGCAGCAGCTTCCTGCTACCACTGTCACACATGACACTGATGCCATCAGCCAGGAGAGTGGGTATAGCTCTGTCGACTCTAGGTGTTACCGGCAGCAGCAGCAGCAACAGCAGCACTCCCATCAGCACCACTCACCACCTCAACCTAACAAACAACAGCAACAACAACAGCGTGGTGATCCATATCAAATCACTAAGCCAAAACAGCAGCAGCAATCGAAAAATTCACCACCTCGGTTCCAGACAAATTCAACTGAAACTCATCTTTGCCCACTTCAGCCACAGAGCTACCACAGGCTTCCCCAAGTGAATACTAAAAATCCACAGCAGCTTTATCAGCCCAGAGATGCACGGCAGATCCAGGAGGAAGGCAGCGGTTCACAGCAGAGCTGTAATCATTCGCGCCAGCAGTATTCTCGCCGTCATAATAGACGTGAACAAGGCGCGCATCAGCAGCAGCACCACCACCACCAGAAAGATCAACAACAGAAGCTTCAGCAGAGACAGCATCACTACCCAAAGGATCAGCAGCAACACAAGCAACCTGTCCAGCAGTTGCAGCTGCAACAGGTGTGTGGATCCGTTATGCATTTGATTCTTATATTTTGTAAAATAGCTGTCGGAGACTTTGGTCATTTTCACAGCGTGACGTAATTAATATGAAAATGTAATCTAAACTTGCTTTAGCACAACCAAAGAACACTATCAGACATGAACTCTTGGGTCATGTAGGACCACGTTCCATGGGACAGTATTTCATTTACACGATACTGAATATAAGTGTTCAGCGGTGGAGCGAGCATTTTATAAGAATGGCATTCGTTGTTTTGATAATGTCACAGTCATTGGAGCTGGCTCAGCATGAGGCTACATTGTTAAAGGTTAACGGTCCATACTTCTTGCGCTTACCGAGACATCCAGTTTTGTAAGAGCAACGTATTAAGATATTTATCAATTCTTACATACACCTGTACCCATGATTTTAAGAGAAAGCACCTGTCTTGCTGGTATATGTTTCAGGGAGGGGTGGTAGGAATTCCAGGAAATATCGATCTGCTTCATTATGGTTAGGTCATCCATATATACAAAATAGAGAAGGTCCAGAAGAGGCCAACAAAAATGGTGCCATAATTGAGAGCTGAGCTGTAAGAATAGGGTTGACTTTCAATTTTAATTTTGCAAAACTTTGATAACGCAGATAGTGAACACTTGTTTGAGATGTATTGGTAAAGCAATGAGATGACATAACGTGAAATTAAGCAAGGAATCTGTTAACAAATGTAAAGAAGTCCATTTATTATGAGTGGTGAATTAATCAAATAGCATTACTGAGGACGTAGTTAATAAGCACCTTGAAATGTAGGAGAAATAGGTAATCACACACACACACACACACACACACACATTGATAAACATGTAGGTATGTTCATTATTATGAAGTTCTCGTAACTACAGTATGTAGACATTGCTGTATAGAGTCGACTCTTGGTGTCTGAAACTTGCCTAATACCGTATAGTTTTGTGTCAGGATTATCGTATTTTTTCTACTTGTACTGAAAAATTGTGTGAGATTCGTGTGAGTTGTACATCTGAATTAAGCAAAGCTACTTAAACACACTTACCTGCGGAAATGCATTCAAAACCATTTACTAGCTTGTGAGAAGGAAGAGCACTAGGTTTTAAGAAAGTGTATCATTCAGATAAGAGTCAAGCATGGTTCATTTATGTAATGGCCCTGGCCCTCACTGTGGTAAGTAACTGAATGAATGAGTTGTGTTCTCGACTTCAAGCCACGTTGTATTTGTTGCATGTGATCATACGGGGACATTGTTCACTGGACATTGTTATACTTTTACATGTATCCTTGCTTCTCGTGTGTTGTCGTTTTCCCTGTGCGTACTTTCTCCGCCATGTGAAAGCCTGACGAGTGAAAGCAATATTCATTGTTGATTGACAGCTTTGCTACCTTTGTAGTGCTGTGAAATGGAAGGTGATGCCAGTCAGCCTTGGGAAGGATGCAAGCATTTTCTTGGTGTTGTGCGAGTTCGTTAACACCTCTGTTATGAGTCAGACGCTAGTGAGTGGTTAGGGGGTAGCATTACGGAAGGGGCTTTTGAGGTTTGAGTGATGTGCAAGAGAGAAGAGTGATTGACGACAGTTGACGGTGGCGAAAGTTTAAGAATAATCTAAAGCGCTTGCAGTGTTTTTTCTTTTTTATATATAGATCATTTTGCACCAGTTGGTATAACAAAGAATGCCGCAAATTTTGGATGTTGAAATCAGAAGAAAGAAGTATTGTCATACGGGAGTATTAAGCTTTAATGGAAAATAAGGAAAGACGCAGTAGGCATTAGTTACGCTGGTACCGTAATGATGATTCATCGTGTTTAGTCAGTGGAGTAAACTGTGTTTTCCTTTCCTGGAGCATCTTCTTCTCGGGAATGTTGGGAGGATCCATCTTCGTTGGTGGCAGTGATAATGCCCTACAGTTTTACCTCTGCTTTGTGTGTTAAGAAGGAGAGTTTGCCAGCGTTGATTGAGCAGCAAACAGACATCATGCAATAGGGTTATGTGATGTGGGAGAGGGCTGGTGGCAGCTCTGGCAGCTACCCACATCGCCTTGTTAACCAGTGATGGAGGGAGGTAACGGGATCATGGTGGCCTCGAGGTACCAAGGTGGTGATGTTACTTTATACAGTTTGTTCCTTGGTAACTGCAGGCTTCGAGGACGTTTTCGTATTCCGTATATCGTCCTTGCTTATAATGATAATTTCAATCAAAGTAATTGGGTATTACTGCATAAACATCATTGCAAGATTTATTACTTGGCATGATAAGAAATTGAAATTAATAATTTCAGCACATTGTGCTTGACTACGAGAGAATGGATGTTTGCAAATGAGAGCTGTTTTGACATAAAAGAAAATTTTCTGGCCCAGCCTTATTCTACAACACTGACCTTATGATTGAGTTCGATTACTTTTTTCTTTAAGATTATATGCGAAAGCCTTTTGTAAATAATCCCTGGGTATGCATGTGGAACAGACTTTGCTTTGGAAGAGAGCGCCATTCTGAGACTGACCCGTATTGTCACTCATGTGCTAACACTAGTCAAGGGGGAAAGATGGGCTGGAATTTGCAGCTGTCGTAGTTTGTTAGTTTTGTTTTTTTAACCTAAACTTGGTTTAAGGTTGTTTACACATGTTACGGTCAAAGAGGTGGGTGATGTGATGCACTGGTTGGTATCTGGCGATCAGAAGGGCAACCAAGCTTTTCATTTTTACCTAAAAAAAAATGAGGTTGAGTTCATGTATTCTAACTCATCTTGTGGGCACAAGAAAGGATATAAAGTGCACAAAAGGTTCAGGAACTGGGCCACAATAGCTATTATGTAACGTTATATTTTTGATGGACTATACACAGTAGGCAGGGTTGAAATGTCTCTAAGATCTTTATTTATGATGTAAATGCTTCCATGTATCCCTTGATGTTTCGTAGGGATTCTCTGTGAATTCGACGATTTTACACCCCTCAAAAGCACAGTGTTGCAGGGTGTGAAAGTAATTCTGATGTACTTTACATCCTGCGTGTTTTTCATCAAGAGAACCCATGGGTATATCTGTTGCAGTCGAGTCTGGCCGCAAAACATTAGGAATGTCTGGCGATCCTGTTTATGGAGTCGTATACTGTGGCGTTTTTGTAATTCGTATGTGATAGTTGATGGACTGTCCATTTGTCTTAGTCAACAATAAAGAGTTCTTTTAGAATCCTCTGGATGAATGTCAAGCACGTCTACCCTAATTATAATCACCGCCGTCTTTGGAAGTATAAATTTAAGATAGTCCATCAGTCTGTCATGCATTGAGCCCTATATGGTGTGACGGAATCCAAAGAAAATGTACACTAACTGCATTGTGGATAACTCAGTTATACCGCCGTCGTGCATCTGATACATACATATTACAGTCTTGTTGAAGGGTGTTTAAGCCTAGTAATGTAGAAAGAATAATTCGCGTTTAGGAGTGTTGTTGATCCTGACTTTCCATTTTAGTTAGGATCCGTCAGCGGTACAACAAGTTACAACCAGCATCGTTTCTGGCTTATTGTAAGACCCGTATGTGTATATTCATGATATACGAAAGTTGTTCCCTGGTGGTAATGTCGATGTGACTCCTAACTTCACCTTAGGTTTGCAACCTTAGGAATTGCTTGTGGAGAAAAATTGGAACATTTGAAGTCAGAGGTATTTATTGTCCATGAGCCACGACACATTGTCATTCTTTCTGAGCTCTGTAGCAGTTTTACATCTAGAGAAATGCCTCGAATCAGGAAGAAAGTCTGGAAGGTTTCTTTGGATTGGAATGCTTTTGTATGTGCATTCGGATGCCGACAGGACGGACGATTGACTTTACTTCTCTGCCCTTAATGCTAGGAACACCTAGTTCTTTTCTCATTAAAAGTTTCAGGTTTTCTGGTTCTGCTGAAAATGAAACAGCTGTATTTTGAGTGTTCTTAAGTCATTTATCCGGCCCTAGAGTAAGGAGAAATGCAAAATGATCAGAAAACAAATATGTGAAAGGTGTGTTATTTGAACTATTCTGACATTTGCTTAATAAAAAGGATTGAAGCCAGCTACAGCTTTGGAGTTCTCCAAGCCTTGCTCTACACTGGCAGCTGAGTCTAGTTACAAGAGCCCTACCCACAGCAGCTATTCTAAGTCGAGATTAAAGACACATTTAGTGACCTATTATTGATTGATAATGGTGACTCCACTTGTTTTATGAGGGTGTCTTTTGGGGATTGTTGTTGGTATTCTTAGAGATGATAATCCCTAGTCTCCCAGATTTCTGATATAATGTTATCATTTCATTACAGTCAACATCGTTTCGAATGCGCTATGATTTGTCAAAAGTAACTTAGACATGTTAATGACTTGTTACGTTACGATACAAAGCTAAACGTATTGTCTTTACTGATGTGAAGTGCTTAACGATATCATATATCTTAAGTAAGCTCCTTTGAAGGGCAAGACAGTGAGTATTGATATACTGTATTGCATTAGTGTTGCAGCAAGTCATTGCGTGATGCGTGCAGCGGATGGGGAGGGGAAGGACTTGTGGGGGGGGGGGATAAAGGGGGTTTAATGACGCTCATTACGAGCATCCGCCAGATACTATCTTCCCCTCATGCCCACGACTTAGCCTCTGTGGTGTCACTGTTAGTCATCTGTTCGGGAAAACTGGTTAAAGTGGATGATTGTTAAATGTAAGCGTTTACGTGTCTTCTTGAGGACTGGGGAACGCATCATATCTGATTGGTAATGGCTCCGTGGAAGTGTGATGGGGTGTAACAGAGAACATGTAAAACTCGGGTACAAGTTCAGAGTTCAGGCAGTTTACATTTGTAGCGGGTGTAGCGTGTAGTTGTCTGGTTCGCCTGACGGTCGTCTTAGAGACTGCTGTAATTAACGTAACGAGTTTTTATTGTCCTCACCTTGACTCCTTCCTCTGCACTTTCCCACGCTGATGGGGCCATTGGAAAGGAAAGGTTACCGGGAGATGGAGGGAGAGATTGAAGGATCCGCTTCTTGCTTACACATCTGCCTTCAATTGCGTAACCCTCGAAAGTAGATGATACACTGCAGGCACCCAAGGGTGAGGTGAGTGCGGCTGTGGAGCATACATGGAGGTTTGTGTGGTGTCTAGTGTTGACAGTCAACTGGGAGTAGGAGTGTTGGAGTCACCGGCACACACATCGCAAGTGATCTAGGCTGCACAGTTTATACATACTGTCGTCCATTTCCCTTGTGTTCAGAGTATCAAACATAGTTGTGGCTGCCACTAACGGGGCACAGTTCTTGGTACGCCCGACGTATTTTGTGTGACTAGGATGTTAGTCCCCGAAAGTTAGGTAAGGTTTCGTCATAGATGATGGTGACTTTTGGTTTAGAAGTCCTGTTGTTTGACTTTTGCATTAGAAGTCCTGTTGTTTCTTGAAGGGCAATGTCGTGAAGTGCACATTGCTGTAAACTGTTACTTAGATAAAAGTTGTTCCACCAACACCGTATATGGGAAGTGCCTTGGGTCTGTGAGGTTGTTGTGTGCAAGCTGTAAACTGGTTACTAAATCACTCTCTTTGTCATCTACGTCACGACAGAAGTTCATTGGATTGCGTGATTTATAGTTGCCGACATACAGTTAGCAAGCCTCTCTGCTTCCATGAGATTATGTTTTGTGGCGCTAGACAGGAGCGTGACGTACATAATAATGGGCAGCTTGCTTTATTATGTTGTGCTGGGATATAGCTGGTGCTCGACAGTTTCGGGTCAGTTGCCGCTGACTGGTTACTTGGGTGATCAACTGCTTTTTTTTTTTTTTTCCATCAGAAAATTTAATCATCCAGTTCTTCGACGGGTTTAGGGTCATATGTATTTACAGATTATTTGCAACTGAGGGGTGTGTTTCCAGGGTAATGCTTGAACTTGTTGTAAAAAAAGATTTACGATGATAATACCGGTGGTTTGTGCATATATATATATATATATATATATATATATATATATATATATATATATATATATATATATATATATATATTGTATCTGACTTTATAATGAGTTTTTTTCAGCCATTTACTTCCATCTCCCAGTCCTTAGATATGTATTCCTTCCCGTGGAGCGTGTCCTGGGAGAGAGTGGGAGGAACTGTTTGTTGTTTGAGCAGGTGGTGAGGGTGGAACTCCCTTGCCCACCTGCCTGTGCCTCCATCGCCTCACCTTTTGTTCCTGGCCCAGCTTGTTTGTAATCGTGCCTTTCTGAGGTCTCGTTGGTGGGCGTATGCGTGGCCCTCGAATAGGAATGAACATCAGTTGTCTAGCATACACAATACTGAATCCCCCCTTTCACCCCACCGCCTTTACAGAACGCTTTCACGGTAGGTGCCAGTCATTCGTGAAGCTGTCTGTATCCTAGCGCTTATATATTGTGGGTACAATCCGTGTCAGTATTTCTCCCACTATCATGTACTGTACATTGTATATCAGGATTCCTTCAGGCACAGTATGTGTAAGCATTCCTTTCATATTATCGTATATGATGAAGCATTTTATATGTTGGTATTCTCGTGTTGGTACAATCTGTTAGTATTGTATCTGTATTCTTATGGATACAGTATTGCTCTTCATACCTCCTGCACTATCCCAGCTCGCATAATTTTCATTGAGGTTGATGTAGCTGCAGATGATGCTATGAATATTTCTCTTGTTTGGTGACTGGAAGAACTAGTTTCTCGTTGAATAATCTAGGGTATGTTTGTTGGAGGATTCTTAAGAATGTAGAGCTCAAGAGAAGGTTCAGACCAGGAAAAATAAAAATTACTAGAGTAATAAATCCTCTGCCTCATCTGAGGTACTCAGTTGTCAGTGAGTCGAGTATTCTGATGGCTTTGCAGAACTTGGGTTCCCACAGTCCCTTCCCCCCACAGGCTGGCAGGTCAGCGATGCCATGGTAATTAGAGAAAGATTTATTACTGGAACTTGATGATTAATTCGTTCCGACCATCTTAACCTTTACATAGTGCGTAGGTTTTCTACATTGCTCAGCTTCACACAGTACTGTCGCATCTTGTTCTTGGAGAGGTCTCACACAGCACAGCAGCAGCCCTTTACATGCGAGTTTCGCTCAGCTTCTTCCGCTTGTTCCCGGCAGCCTATCCTAACTTAGTGGCACGTAGCATGTCATCCCAGTATGGTTTAAAACACCTTCACACACTAGTACCTCTCATAGAACGTACCATTTTTTTTTTTTTTTTTACTACAGTAGTTCACTTTAATAACGTTTTTTTTTATATTTGATGCTTGCTGTATAATTACCCATGTTGTCTTCTGAATATAGTGCCCTTTGTTCTTACCTAATTACATAATTATACTTCTAGATTGAACAATGCTGGTTTTCTCCCCGGGAGTCTTGTTTTATTACTTTATGATAACTTTATTTAAGATTATTTTTTGTTTCTGGTACACACTTCATATAGTATTGAAATCCAGTTTTCAAACCCCCCGTCTGGGGAAACTGGGGAAACTTGATTTCTAGCAGACCCATCTCCTTACCCCTGGAAGTATTGCATCAGAACTCGCTTTATTGTCATGGGGTGTTGATAGAGAGACGACTTATTTTTAATTACTTTACCATGGATGCATTTTCGTCACCCTGGAAGTATATCATAGGAGAATTCCGCTGGAATAATAAGTTATCGGTATGTTAGGTGTCAGTAGAGACATTATTGTGTACAAATGGTAGTGCTTTTATTTCACCCCTTAGGTTAGATTTCGTCTGATTCTGCGTTAAGCACTCCGAAACTGGATCCTTGTACGTATCAGTTCCAGCCAGACACCCACTCACACCTTTTACACATCGCTTTCATACGTCGGTCCGTTCACACCCCAGTATGTCCCTAGGTACCTTTACACAGATCAGGTCCCCTCATACACCAGCCCATTTCTGCTCCACACGTCAGGCCCTTTCACACACCAAAGTAGACCAGCTCCACATGTCAGATCCCTTCACACACCAGACCAGATTTGCTCTACATGTCAAGTCCGTTGACACCAGCTTGGACCTGCTCCACTTGTCAGGTCCCTTCGCACACCAGACCAGACCAGACCTGCTCCACATGTCAGGTCTTTTCACACACTAGACCAGACCTTCTCCACATGTCAGGTCTTTTCACACACTAGACCAGACCTTCTCCACATGTCAGGTCTTTTCACACACTAGACCAGACCTGCTCCACATGTCAGGTCTTTTCACACACTAGACCAAACCTGCTCCACATGTTAGGTCTTTTCACACACTAGACCAAACCTGCTCCACATGTCAGGTCTTTTCACACACTAGACCAGACCTGCTCCAAATGTCAGAGCCCTTGACACCAGATCAGACCTGCTTCACATGTCCTTAGGTACATTTATACACTAGACCTTACCTGTACCACATCTCAAGCCACCTTCGCATAACAGCCTTGACCCGTTCCACAAACGTTTGGGAAACTCCCCGGCACAAAATATCTGCAAGGTGCACCTGATCAGTCAGGTTCTGGGAGGAATGAAGGCCGTCGGGCCGCGGCAGGAACAATGCTTTTAAATCAAAGAAGCAACTGGAGAGTCTGGTCTGAAACCGAGCTATGAAAGCAGAAAATTCCTCCGAAACTAACGTGAGATTAACAGACGTCAGGAGCTGCTCGACTACAGGGCGGGCCCTTCACGTACCAGACAGACCCCCCTTCACTACTCAGATTAGATCCCCTGTACTCATAAGACCTCATGTCAGGTTCCATCATACGTACGGGTGGAACTTACGTGCGATAGTTCAAACTCCCAGGCAGACACCCTGTTCATTCAGGTCCCTTTAAACACCCCAGAACTTCCTCCACACGTTAGGTCCCTCGAGACACCAGACCTTCCTGTTTATTGTTCGGATACAAAGGGCGAGTGGCCACACGGGGAGTGTAGTCGCTCACTGTACTGTGTAGATGTCCTGTTTGTGTTGGAGCCAGTCTTTCATGTCCCACCTGGTGTTTTCTTCGAGTCTTTTACTGTAGTTTGGCTCCCTTAGATTATGCAGTTACTCAGCAGTGTTTAGATTACGCTATGTATGCTATTCAGCTTCTCATTTCGTACACACACACACACACACACACACACACACACACACATATTTAATCGCCGTTTCCCGTGTTAACGAGGTAGAGCCAAGAACAAAACTAAAAAAAGGTCTCATTTACTCATAATTATTCTCTAGCTGTCATGTGTTAAGCACCGAAACCACAGCTCCCTATCCACAACCAGGCCCCACAGACCTTTCTGTGGTTTCCCTCGGCTACATCAAATTCCCTGATCAGTCCGCTGAGAGCACGGCTTCCCGTGTATACCACTTCGTTCCACTTCACTCTAGCCCGTGCACGCCTTTCATCAGCCTGCATGTTCAGGCCCCCATTGCTCAAAAAGAAGCAAAGGGGACGAATTGCAGAGGCGTAAATTGTTGAGTGTACCTGTGTAAGTTGAATGGGAGAGTGGCGAATGAGAAAGGTGGTGTATGCAAAGAGCATCAGATTGGGGGGGAACGATATGGGCTCAGGAGTGGTAGAGGATGTGTGGATCATGTGTTTGCTTTCAAGAATTTTTGTGAGAAACAAGAGAAACGGAAGGATTTGTTTGTGGCATTTATGAACCTGGTTGATAAGAAGAGATACTCTGTAGAAGGTGTCCGAACATATGATGTGGAAGGAAAGCTATTAAAAGGAGTGAGGAGATTTTTACCAAGAAAGCAAAGCTTGTGTGCGATTAGGTAGAGAGGATGGTGAGTGGTTGCGGGTGAAGGTGGGTCTACGCCAGGGGTACGTTGTTATGATGTCGCTATGGCTGTTTAATCTGTTTATGAATTGGCTCTTGCGGGAAGGGTTTTAGGGAGGGGGGTAGGTCTTCAGTCTGTCACCTGTGTCCGGGGGCCTGGGAAGTGAGTTAGGTGTTGTTTGCTGATGACACGGCTCTGGTAGATTTGAGTATGAAATTTCAGGAGTTGGTCTCGTGAGTTCGGAAGAGTGTAAAAGAAGTTGAGTAAATATGAATTAGAACAAGGTTATTAGCTTTAACAAAGATAAAGAGGCGGATGATTTGGGTGAGAGTTTGGTCGGAGAAAACTTGGAGGAAGTGAAGTGTTTAAGATTGCTGTCAGTGGACATGGCCGCGAACGAAACAATGGGAGCCGAAGCGCTCCACAGAGCGGGTGAGGAGGCGAAGGCCCTGGGCACATTGAGGAATGTGTGAGAAATGATGTCACTATTTGAGGTAGGCATGTTTGATGGTTTAATAGTTCCATCGGTGTTGCATGGGTGCAAGACATTTTTTTGGATGAGAGAGTAATGAAGGGCATTTTACGGAAGGGCATGATTATGTTGTAAATGAAGTGTTTTAAGAACTGAAATGAACTGGACGTATTGAGAGGGTGTGTGAGGAGAGATTGAAAGTCGTATGTGTGAGAAGTGAAGGGGATAAGGAGAAGGGGAGACCTACTTGGGGTCAAAAAGGCTTTTGAGTGCACGTTGTCTGTTTATATATATATATATATATATATATATATATATATATATATATATATATATATATATATATATATATATTTATATGTTTGTATATATAAACAAAGTACGAAGAAATTATTTTTATTTTAGACCATTTTTAAGTAGTATATTACTCCCAGATGTAAGTGATGCAATATATATTATCTCTCAGTAGAGTTATCGTCTTGGTAATGCGTTTCTTTGTTCACAGGAGGAACAAGTTCTTATTCTCACAAGATAAGTGGCATGAGATTAACTGTGGCGTATGCGACTAAAAACACTGGAACACAAGCATATGTAGCGGCTCATGTTGCTTGAAGTGTAATACCATGCCGGATCACACGGCATCATAGCTTGTTGACGGTTTGTTGGCTAGCGTCCGCTCATACATGCTCGGTTGTGAACTGTTTACATTCTTTACTGTGATATTGTGTGGATCACCCTTCACGTCCCAGCATTTTAAAAGCTAGTAATCAGGACGTGTAAGTAAGGTTTTGTATTTACTCATGTAATGCGCTAAGACGTGAACTGGCCTCCCGCATGGAGTGCGTTTGGCAGTGGAAGTCCTTCGCCCAGACAGCCTGGATGTAGTCGAGATTCAGGTTTCTCATGTGTTGTGTGACCTTGTGGTATGCATTACGGCTAACTTGCTTCTGTGTAATGGCTCACATCTGGTTTTCATGGATGTTTCCAGACATCAACTGGGTGTGCGAATGTCATGTTGATTGGTCATATACATCTTTCATTCCCAGTTACGATGGCTTTAATGGGGGGGCATCGTTTTGTATGTGTTACTGCAAGGTCAGTGTAGAACGATAGGGTCCTCAGGTCCCGTATCTTCTGTTGTGTCTGCTGTAAAGTGAAAAATGACCACACTAAAGGAACTTTAGTGGTTTGGAGTGTCAAAACAGCAGTACTGGACCCAGGTACATGGATTTTCCAAAGTCCAGTAATTCTTCGTACCGTATGGTCCCATATGGTGGCTGGGATCAAACAAAGAGACTAGCCCTATGAGCATTGTACTTGTCTGTGAGTTACTTATAACACACACATACACTAGCTGACACCGGACACCGTTTTATATACATCCCTCAAAGGAGAGGACAAACAGAGGTGTTTGCTGCGAATCTTTAAAAGTCCCCGTGCGGGCATCGGACTCTGGAACTTGTAACTCAAGTTAGCGATGATGATGCTACGCTACGGAGACTCGCTGATGTCTTGATGACCTTCTTGGTATTTCAGGTTTTACGATATGATTAATGGCTTAATTATCTTGATGCATAACTATAAATGAGCATTTACCGGTGAAGGCATCTTAACGTAATGGTTATAGGTAACTGGCTTAGGTGATCTCCCGTTATTATCCCCTCATTTATCAGGGAATATCAAGAAATATAGTGATACCTGTATTCTAATAACTTCCGTTTATCTGTCCATGGCTTCGTAAGTATTGTTTCTCGTTTTCATTCATGGCTCTTCGTGTGATTTATATGATTTTGTTACCATTATTATTAAGACAGTCAGATATCGGAAGTGTGATTCACATATTGAAGGCCGATGTTGGGGAAAGAAATGACAGTAATTGTATCAGATAATTCCGCTCGGTCACTTGATTCCTGACTGATAACTTGCAGATGTCGCTATGTGTTCATGTCTCGTTGGCATGGTTCTTTGTAACGCTCTGTAACGGTATCATATTCGTAGTATCAAGAAAACTGACGCGAACCATGTGAGAAAAATAAATATAGGTTATGCACCAGTGAACTAGTCCCTTTAAAAAAAAAAAACCGTTGGTGATTATTTGTGTTAGATGTAAAAAAAAAAAAAAAATGTTGAACTTTCACTGGCCTTAGAAAAAAAAAAAGTTGTGGTATATGTGTAGAGAGTTGGCCTGGGGAGAGAAAGTAGTTCCCCCGTGCGAGATGCTGCTATTGTTTTCCGACCTATCATAACCTTGATCTGCCCGTCTCCTCATGGCCGTCCCCCTTTGACAGTTCTCTCATTACAGTCTCATTTACCAGCCAGTTGACTTTAGCCTGGCCCTCATTTGTATACATTGTTTTGCCTGTGGCGTAAAAGATAGGTGGATTACCGTGTGGGTGTTACTTTGTTCCGACATTGTGGTAAGACAACTTTCCGTTTATGGGTCACCGGCTGCAGAACTTGTTTGCCTCTCCCCGCGAGCCAAGGCGTTCCGTGTTGTCATTGTATATGACGCTTTGTCCGGCTTCTACACGGTTGGCAGGGCAGTGAAATTGGGTGTAAGACAATAAAATGAGAGTTGAATGAGCGTGTTGTGGTGTTAGTATGGCATACGTATGCCGTGATGTACCATGAAATAGCACGGCATTGTGAGGTTCGGCGGTGGCGTTGCGCCAGTATCGGGGCGTGTGGCTGGCCGGAGTGGGCCGATTCTTCCCTCTGCACCACTTGTTCTAAAACTGTTGATTATTTCGTTTCGAATCCTCTCGCCTCTCCAAGTTGGCTGCAGATGCCGGTAAATGTCATTATCATTCAGTGTACTGGGGACTCGCATTGTACAGTGCTATTTGTGACATAGTGTAATGGCATCGGGCGAAAGTGAAGCCCGATCGTGAGTGGAGAATTTTGTGAGGCTTGGTGCATCCGAAACAGGCCACCTTTGTCTGGGTAGATCGAGAGATGCGCACCGCCTCAGTGCGGAGGGGAGTGCCAGTGTGTGTGGTCACATTTTTAAGGGTGCTGGTGCCTTGTAGTAAAGTTTACACAACGACAGTATCAGCAGAAGCTTCTGTAGTGGTGGTGAATAAGAGCCATCCTGCTAAATATATCAGACAGATGTGGTGTCCACTACGACCTGTTATGACTAACCGCGTCTAGTCCACATTCTGTGCATCTCGCTCGTCCACATTCCCTCTTGTAATCAAGTTGTTAGTAATTGCTTGGGAAATCGATAAAACTAATGTCCATCGTTACTGGAATCGTAATTATTTGATGATACTCATGATTACAGTAGTGATCTTACTTCACTCATTAACACCTGCTTAAGACACGCGTGTAATTCTTGTCTTAGGACGTTTGTGGAACGGTTTGAATGCGTTAACGCTGTTCATACGAATCTGTGTTGGTTGTATGTGGTGCGTCCTCTAGAAGGTTGTTGCTCGAAGTAGAGTGAGCGGCGTGGGCGACATGTGGGAGATAGGCATGGGCCCTCGTGGCCAGTTCATGTTATACCCTCCCCTCCCCTGGCCAAACGCCCGCTACTTCCGAAAACAGGTAAGATAAAATATATTCATCGTACGTTGCCTTTAATATTGTAGTGTGTGTGTGTGTGTGAGCGTAGCTTGGATGTTGATAGTTGATGAATGTTGGCCCTTGCTGCGGGTGTGACCGGCTGCCCTTGATGGGAGACATGGGAACTGACATCTTCGGTCACACAAGTCTGAGCTCGCATACAGTAGCTGCGTGGGATTTCTCGTAGAGGAAGAAATATATATATGTATATTAAGATATTCAACTAAACTTTGCTTTAATATTGCTGAAAACCGTAAAAATTTTCGCTTACCATATGTGTCATTATTTTGAATAATGGAAGGCGTGTTGTTGACGTCTGTTTCCGATTAAATGATAGATGACTGAGGCATTGGACTCTTTGACCTTACATGATTGAGGAATTGGACTCTTTGACCTTACATGATTGAGGAATTGGACTCTTTGACCTTACATGATTGAGGAATTGGACTCTTTGACCTTACCTTCGAGTCTAGGAAAATAAATCAAAAGGAATGATAATCTCGTTACGTTTAAAGGACAGCTTATCGCCGCTTTAGCTCATACTTTTTTATGTGTTGGTATAAGTTAAGATGAGATCGGTTTAGTTGTTAGTACACAACATAAATTATCTAGAGATAGCAATGCCATTTAGTAGAATAAGAACTAAACTCTCAAAATAGCAGTTGCGCCTCTCTGGAAACTAAGCCACGCGAGTCATTTGTTTGTGTTATGAAGGAGCTGTGTAGTACTTATTGTCATTGTGTCCAGAAGCTTATGGCGTTAGTGTTGTATTCAGCCTTCCTCTAACATTTTGTCTTTCCGTTACGGTAGATTTTAGCTAAACATGAAGTTGTTTTGTAGAGTTTTTCTTGCTTATAGTGATCACCACATCTTCAGCTACCAGTTCTCCTTCCCTGCAGAAAGTGAACAGTTAGTTTCTTGGTGCAACATTGTCAGTAGTATGTGTAGAGGCAAGAGCTGATAACATCCCTGCATGAAATTTGATTTGTTGATGCTCGATATAGCACAGTGTGTGTGGCTGAAAAACATAACACGGATTGTGATATTGTATCTCGTTCATTTCTGTGATTACAGCAGTTGGTTAAATGAAAATCTATTTTGTGATTAAGACATGCGTTGAAGAATGAATTTGTCCGCATAAGATGAATCACAGTATTAACCATAACGGTTTATATAATGTTTTGAATGCGTGTTTATTTATATTCATTAAGTGTATTGGTAATGCAATCATTGAAACGCGTCATGATTTCTTCATTAGTTGAGTCGGCAAGGACGTCGACCGTATGACCGATGTTAAAGTGTTTTTGTTCGTAGTCATCTTCAGCCATAGTTCCTGGGTGTAGGTATACAGCGCTCCAAGCTGAGCAGACATGATTTTTCGTGAAATAAACGTATTCATCCTGTACGTGAGAAAACAAGTGTACATGGTTCTTATGCTGTTCTCGACGTTTCAAAGTATATACGTATACAGTCTTTGCGGACGTGTCTACCGTAAACACGTTTATAGACGAGGATTTCTTGTATATCGTTATGCTTCAGAAGTATATCAGTCGTTTTATTTACGTAAATGAGTATGAGCCAGAATCCAATGCTGCCGGAGGTAACATAACAGAATTGTGAATAGGGGTTAGGTACTCCTTTCCTTCAGAATATATGTATATTTGAATATCAAAATAACTGTAATGTTATAACTCTTGAAGAATAATGCCCGTCTATGAAAAGTAAAGACGAATCTCGGCTAAAGCCAGATAATAAAGCTGTAGATATGAAGAAGATTACCCCTTGTCCGACCGACTGGAATGATTTGTGGAGAAACAGGTGCACGTTGAGAGGGAACTGATGTAGTTGTTGTACATCCATGACTCTCCTGCATCAGTCATAAGATGGAGTTTCGACGATGAAAAGTGTGCTAAGTATGGTGGACTTGTATTTTCTGCACTTATCAATTTATTTCTAGAACTTACAAGTCGTAATGTGTACCATGATGAGTCTTTAACTTGCAAGATATAATGTTACATAACACCAGATATGTAAAAGTATTAAAGACTAGCTTTGATTACAGATTATCGTATATGATAAGCAGTAATCTAGATTTCACGTCTAATTCAAGTTTCTAAATAGGTGAATGGATATAATAAAATGAAATTTAGTCATTTAGGAAGCTTTTCAACCTAGGTTATTTTTGATTTTATATAAGACATTGATATAAAGTGTATTGAAGGAATATTGCTGTTTAGATGAGTAGAACAGAATATTGTGATTTTTTTTATATACTGTATGTTCTTGATAGAATGGCAGAGAACTCTAATCACATGATGCCTTGGATGTGGTTGGTGCACACCGAACTGCCATCACCATGTACACTGGGTAATGTGGGTCAGGGGAACGTAGAAAGGGTACGTGCGTAGGATGGTAATGGGAAATGGTAGAAACTTTTACGAGACAAAGTGGAGGTTAGTGGAATATTCCCATAGGACGGAATGACCGGTGTGAGATGGTGCATAGATGGAAGATATTGAGCAAAAAAGATGCAGGACTGTGGAAGACCAGCGACATGAGCAAGTGTTGTAGGCAATTGCAAGTTGTAAATGCACGAAATACGTTTCATTCTTCTGGTTGATCAGAATAAGTTGTGTGAATGGAAGTAATTTCAAGTCGATTTGGAGAGTCAGGAGTGAATGATACCGAGGGGAAAAAAAAGATTGAATTGTTTGTAGTCATGGCTTCCATTGTTACCCATATTTATTTCCAACACGAACCTCGTCGTGAATAATAAGATTAATCTCAGCGCTGAAAAGAACAGGAATATCTTGTTCTGGTGAGATAGTTGCGAGATGTTTCATGGTACAATCTCAGTGAGAGGATGGTGTGTTTGATCGTATCCAAGTACATGCATCGTATGACATCGCATTGTAGTTATTTTCATTCGGGAAGGGTCAGAGATCAGGAATGTTAAATCGTAGAGAGGCCAGATTGCCAGTGCTCGGAAGTTAGGGGAGTTAAGTATACAAATGAATCAGTAGAAATGCTCTTTGATGATAAGGTGACTGAAGTTGATGGTACCATTTGGTAGTAAGGTTAAGGTGTTGGGAAGCGCCTGAAGTTATCATTAGGTAAAGCTATCCTTAACGTGCATTGTGGCGTAAGAAGATTTAGAGAGGTACTTGCATGTGATAATATAAGAACAGAGTTGAAATGATCCTTTTGTATGGTATTTTAAGAATAGGGTTGAAACTGTTATTTAGGTGTTCCCTGATGTAATAGAGTTTGAAGCGGTCCTTTACATGTTGCGTTGTGGGGGAGGGTTGGAGTGGTTTATCGCGGCGTAGTGAAAAAATAGATTATGGAATATTGCAGTGAAGAATTTTAATGGAGAAGTAGATGATTTAAGTGACTGTAGACTACAGGGAATGGACGTATTAAAAGGAAGTCTTAAGTGTGCGGTTAATGCTTGTAAACCAATAGAAAGAGAACGAAGATTAGCGTATTGGAAATATTGAGAATGTCATAAAAAAGTGTCGATGAAATGCAGGAATGAGATGTATGTGCGTTACAATATTTCAGTGGTGCGCGTGATCTAGATATTTGCTGATAACCACCACGAAAATGAAACATGGTAAGTTCCCTAGTGCACTTTCGTGTAATCACATCGTCAGCGGAGATACAACAATGAGGGAAAAGACGTAGAACAGTCAGTTGATATACAAGGAAGAGACGAAGCTAAGACGCTAGTGTCGTCTTATCGTGGTTAATTTTCTTCGTGGTTATCAGCATATGTACGTGAAATTTAATACACAGTTGTAATTGCCAATATCTGCATTATGGGGAAAGTGTTAAAAAGTGCTGAACGAGTTCGGGAATGTGGATTGTGTTATGTAATTGCTTCTTTCCTTTTTGCGGAGAGGGAGTCCCATTTCGAGGTCTCTACTGTTAGAGTGACTTTACATACCTTTTTCACTTCATCCACAACTCTTATTACAAAAATACTCGTTTACGTGGTTTTTAACGTTTCCTGTGTAGCTTTTTGTTACTACCTCTGGTTGTTCTGTATTTCCATCGCTCAAAGAACTATTCATTGTTGACATAATCAGACTGGTTGAAGGTTTTGATCGTCTCCCCTTGCTTCTCTTTATCCCAGTGATCAGTTAGGAATATTATTCTTGTAATACTGTTGCTCAATCCACCAAACATTGGGGAAAAGTATGCGTGTGAAAGTTATGTTACAATGTGAGTTTAGTTTCCTTCACACGAATTTCGATAGACAGGAAAGTTGCATGTCATTACTATTTGAGTGTTACAAGGAGACAGTTTTACATTCGTGTTGCCCCATCTAATCCGTGCACGTTCACCATAATACACGCATACACCCCCTACTTATATCAGGCAGCCATCCATCGACCTTCCCCTGAGAGAGGGACTCAAAACTTGGCCCCTTAGTGTGTCCAGCACTAACCACTGCACTACGGAGGCTATTCTGTTGTGGACCTTCATCTGTTTATGTGTTCCGCATAGGTAATAAATACACGCAAAAGTAAGCGGTATTGTTGATTATTTTCAAATAAACTCGGGAGGTAAGGCAAACGATTATACAAAGGATTGCTTCGTCCTTGTATAGATTGATGCTCTCACATCTGAAGAGATTTTAGCTTTTCCATCTTACTAATAGTTTACTCCAAAGCAGTTTGACCTTGGGACTTGACCCACTTGCCCACCGCTGCAGTGTTTGTTCACTTTCTCTCTTGTATAAATATTACTTTGGTTTCTGCTGACTCCGCTACGATGTAGACCACGCAATGGTCGGCAAACTACTGCGTAATGTTGCTGTGTAGCCATTGGCAACACAAGGGTGAGCCGTTGTGATATCTGTTTCTTTTACTCCACCTCGAAGCTTTGGAATTCTTTACCCGCATAATGTCCCCCCCCCCCCCTTCAAGACTTGTCTTTTTTCCATCGTTTCTAAAGCCATTTTCATATTCTAGTAAAGGCCTAGTATTGATGTGGACTTCATTCCGTGCCTGAAGCTTCCAGTATGAAAAAAGTATAACTTCTTGTGTCGAGTGAGTTGGCGCCTACATTGTTGCCAGACGCCGTGTGGTTTCCGGTGTGGTAGTTTGGGCTGTTCGCTTTATCCTCATATATAACCCCACCGTGACCACAGTTTCCCGCTTGTGTTGGTGCTTGTAGTAGAAGAGGGATAGCGGCTGCCTTTGTTGGGAGACCTTCATTGGTATAACCGTGTGATTCTAAGACACTGCTGAACCTAACCTTCACATACCCTCGTGGGAACTGCACATGAATACCTTCATTTACACCGTGTTCCTGTGCACTCACACACGAAAGTCCCTTTGTTGAGGCTCACACAGTCTGCTCTGTTAGTATGACACAAGCATCTGGGCTGTGAAATATCATGGGCTCATTTAAAACGCAACAGCGTGACGAAGAACTTGTTATCGTGTGCAGGTGTGAGCAGCATATGATGAACGCAGTTGCTGTCGTAGTAATTTCACTTGGCAGTTATCGGATTTGTAGATCATACATAGACAAGAGCGTGGGAGTCCAGCAAGATCGCTGGTGACACTTACAACTGACAGTCCGTCTGGCCTTCCAGCAAGTATCGGGCAAGGATAGGGCAACCAGTGGCCGTAACGTAAATTTGAGCGGGAAGAGTTTTGGGAAAGACGTAAAGACGTTCTTTTATAATTTAAAGAGTTGTGGATGAATGGAATAAAGTGAAGGATGTGATTGTGATTCTGAACAGCTTACAGAGGTTTAGAAAGTTGTATGAGAGAAATGGGGCCCCCACGAGTGTAATACTCCCTCTCCGAACAGTGCAAACAGGTAAATTACACTATTTAAAAGCAATTTATTTGCCTGCCTGGAATAAAGAGGAAGAGGTGCCTTAATTGTAGCTTTTAAATTACTTAATTAATTTCATGAACTTCAGAAGACGCTAACATGGAACACCCAGATGAAGTTGAGTAAGAAAGTTGCTGGAATAAGACGTTAAGAAGTACTTTGACAGTATGAGTAGTTTATCACAGGAATAGCGTCTGTGCATACAGCACACGGAAGCTTTAAAAGTTGTATTGTTAGTAAAGTTCCAGAGATTGGGGGGGGGGGGTGTCTCACGAATGGCTGTCCACTTGACGAAGCTACAGTACAAAATGGGTTATTACTCACCAACATGCCGCTGGACGTAGAAAGAACTCTTTGCTGTGTTGTCTATTTTTTTTTAGACTTTTATCTGCAGTTTGGGAAATCATGTTGATATCGTAGCTTACGTCTGTGAACATGTTACGACACCGACAGTTTTGTGTTATGGTTTCGTAACACCGACATGTTTTCTCAGGGACACCCGAATCCCATAGCCTATTGCTCTCAGTATTTGAATCGCCTAGTAAGCTATTTTACCTCCCTGCTGCCGACGTCGTCCTTCGTGTAAACGTTTCACATCTTGCTCTCATCATCTGCAGTACAGGATCAGTTTAACTAGAGCTACGCAGAAATGATCTCTAAATATTGCCCTATATCAAGTGCCTTCATTTCATTTGCCAACATTTTCTCCGATTAGCTGATATTTCAAGAGTCGTCTTGTCGTAAACCACTCTACTATATATTCAGTCAAAACTTTACAGAAATACTGATGGATGTTTGTTTCCTCAGATCTTGTGCTGATCTGACACCTTGATATAGGCTGTAGTATATATAATATAAGGCCATTTATATGATGTCTGGTTGGTGGTGAGGAGAGTAAGGGTGAAGCGTGTGTGTCCGGGTGTTGTAAGAATCGTGTCGATTACGACAAGACTTAGCGTTTGTAAGCATTGTACATTTAAGTGTGACGTGAAGCACGTTTGACTAGTGTTGCGTGAATGGTGTTCATGGTGAGTACAGCCAGGTTAAATGTCTGCGGAATATGCAGGTCAGGACTGGAGTCAGTGTGAGTCATGTTGAGAGTGACCAGTTCAATTGCGCTAGTGTTATTTTGAAGCATGATGATCGGGTGTAATGTCATTGTGAAACATAGCGGTTTTAAGACAAGGATGGCCGTCGTGATGTTCCGAAACATCACAAATACTAACCTAACCTAACATTTTATATATATATATATATATATATATATATATATATATATATATATATATATATATATATATATATATATTAGGCTGTTAATTTCAGAATTATGGTGGTTTTGATCTGTGATGTTTCAGAATAAGTGGTGAATGTCAGAGGTGAATTGTAGTGCCAGTTCAAGACGTGATGGGGTTGATAAGAGCATGGGTTCTGCTCGCTGAGAGGCCACCAGCGATCAGTAGTCCCGCACTAATCTTTCTACCACACTCCTTACCACAAGAGCGGTAGCCTCGCACCACCACTATTCTATTCTCATCACCACAATTCGTCAACCCCCTCTCCACGAGAGTTACACACACACACACACACACACACACACACACACACACACACCACCAATCGTCAACCCCTCACCCCTACCGTACCACAGTGCCTACCAGTAGGCCTATTTTATCTCAACTTCCTCTGAATGATTGTTAACGGTGTTAGCAATAACCTCTCTGCATACTCCGTATTTCCATATTAGTCATTGTTACCAGTACGAGTTAACCCCCTCTTCCTCAGTCATATCTTTAGTTACAGTGAATACAGTAAACAAGATCTCCGTGTTGCAAAGTGATAACAGATTTGCGATCAAGATAGCATGGAGTGATCTTACTTTAGTTCGGCACACACACACACACACACACACACACACACACACACACACACACACACACACACACACACACACACACATACACACACACACACACACACAGACAGCATGTACATGTGGTGGTGTATGGGAATTTAATTTCAAATGCAATTGAGTTGTAGGAATGAGTTGTATGATTATTCTATTAGATGATTAAGGAACTTGATGTATAACTGGAATATGGTACATCATTGTATCTAATGATTGTAGATAGGATGTGGCAAGGAAGTGTGGGTGTCAAGTAAATTAGGAGGTCGGTGGAGGTGGTGGGGTCGTCCGGGAGCCCAGGACGAGGAGTGGGGGGTTGGGCCTGTGTGGCAGGAACTTACCTACATCCTCTCACGTTTTATCCTTTTAGTTTTCCCACGTGGAGGTGGACTGGCGTGGCGGACATCCGCTCGCACAGTCCATGACGAGGTGCATCTCGAAACACTTCACTCTACCACGTGCTAGGTCTTACGGCCTGTCATATCTGTTATTCCCCAAGGAAATGATATACATGAGAGCAACACGTCTATTGTAATGTGGTTTTCTGTCATTTCTTGCGAGAAGAATTGTAGTCTGCAGATAGTTGTGAGGTTCGTGTTGTGGTAGGTGGTGTGTGAATGAGAGCTGCGGATGTGATAATACGTAGGAGATGGTCACCGTGGAGTGAGGGTGGTGGAGTGTGGTGGGCACGGCGGGAGCGTGAGGCCACGCGCTCCGCCACGCTCCTCTGCCTGCCCTAAAAACACCTGGCCCGCCAGCCCGCCTGGCCTGGCCTGGCCTGGCCTGGAGGTCGCCTCACAACCCACCTGCCCAGTACCGTACACTGCCTTACTGACAGGTACCTTGCCCGGCCCACGGTTCGGGGGTTTCGCCTGATATTTCTCTGTGGATGAAATGCAGCCTGATGTGTGTACCTGTGTTGTTCTGATTTATATATGAGCTTGATGATGGAGTGGACAAGTAATGCAGTTGTTGAGGGCATGGAAGCCACGCACCTGGCCCAAAGTCTTTGTTACGTCACGCCCTCTTGACCACGCGCCGGAAATTACGTCACGCGCTGCCTCTCCCATAGTTCTCCTCACCAGCACATCACATTCTTCTCCACCGCTGTATCGTCGTCTTCCGCCGCAGGATGTCCTCGTAACAATCATTTTTTTTTTCTAACTTTACCGGAGGTGTTATACTGTTATGTTTTACTTAAATGTTGTGGGGAAAACCATGGCCACTTAGGGTACGTAAAAATCATGCAGGCTCCTACATTTCGGCAGACCGTCATCCAGGATATTTACCATCGGCAAAATGTAACTAGACACGTGTTTTGTTTTGTCCGTTAGTCTTCGTTAATCGTGGTGCGGACGTGGATGTTAGTTTGTTCGTTACATATGTTGGATTAGAACGGCAGGTGTGGAGGGCGGCGCGCCGGAGAGGACGTGGGTGGTGGAGTGAAGGAAGTGGATGCGATGGTGTTGGACCGCTTCTGCCCAACCTACCACAGCCTTGCTGCTACCCCTCCCCCGCTTGCCTCTCTGTGTGTCCCTTTCATTCTCACAGAACGCCAGTTGAGGCAGTGAGATTCCTAAACTGACTTGTGCGTTACGTTCGGCTCGTCTGGTTCTCCCACCATCGAGGGGAATTCCTTTCTCATTGCTCGCCGTCTGAGTTCCCGGCGTGTGCTGATGACCCAGCCTCAGTGTGTGGAGCCGCCGCCGGGGTACTGACCACAACACCCTCCTCCCTTGCCCAGTCTCCTTGTCAGGTTTTAACCCGCCATGTCCCTCAAGCTACCCGCCAACCCAGTCACCTCCCTGAACCGCCACCCAGTAGTCGACCTCCGATTCTGCCAGCCTAATTAACCTATCCACCACCCTCACCCCCCTACCGATCCAGTTAACCAGTCATCCTCCCGATCTGCCTCTTCCAATCGCTCCCACGTGGTTCACCCCACTCTCCCTCATCCAGTCATTGATACGGGCTCACCGTCCCAGGCATCGGCCACCTCACTCACCTCGGAACCCCCGCCTTACCTAACAAATATGCTTCACTGAATCATTTGATGTTGCTATATTTTGCCGTAAGGGAATGTTGTTGTGTGCTGTGATGATGTAGGTGAAGAGGCCCCGACCTACCGTACTGTTGGTCATTAGTTGATAGCTTAACTTGTCAGTGGTGTAAATGTATTGGGTGGCCGTGTTAGAAGCAGGTTGTGCCAACTTCGATTGTCCCTGGGCAGTCATAAGTGGTAGTGAACTTTTATCGGAACATTCAGCAGCCCAGGTTGAGGTGGTGTGCAGTGTGTGGTGCCCTGTTGGTAGGACACATTTGTGCTGTATGAGGAGGGAATTATATCACCGTGGGGCTTCCTTCTCTTGAACTTTCTTTATTGTCATACAAGTTTTTAAACTTTTTAACATCAGCATACACAGTTTGGTCACTGGGCTCATTCCATGCTTTGAAAACACATTTTCCTATCTTTTCTGACGCGTTTTGGTTGCTCTGTCTTCGCATCTTTGGAAGAATTGTTGACTGTATACTTCATGAAACTGGTGTAGAGACTTGCAGGTTGTGATCAAATCACCCCTTACTCTTCTCACTTCCATGATAGCCAAATTGGGGGCGTTCTTTTCTTAATTCTTGTACCATCTACATCGCCTTCATCTGGATTTGATAGTTTATCTTTCTTGTAATTCTTCTAAGAGTGCTGTGACCAACCTTGAGAAACATTGTCAAAGTTATGGCTCAGCATACGCTGGAAATAACTTGATCAACATTCCCTATCCAGGTACTGGAATGTTATTATAAAGATCGCCAGCTGACAGTTCGTCTCCTGAACAGCCCTCATGAGGTGGGGCTCATGCGACAGGTTATGTACAATGTCGACTTCCAGGTTCCTCTCTCTCTCTCTCTCTCTCTCTCTCTCTCTCTCTCTCTCTCTCTCTCTCTCTCTCTCTCTCTCTCTCTCTCTCTCTCACACACACACACACACACACACACACACATTACTGCAGCTTACGGTCTATTCGGCTCGATACAGTTCGTATCGAGACCTTCCACAGTGTCCCATCCCCGGTACGTTGCAGTTTTAAGTTGAATTTCATCTACCACGTACCAGACTAACTTTGTGAATTTGTCCAGGTCCGATTACAAGTTAATGCAGTTCACCTTTTTCTCTTTTCCTATACCAGTGACCTTGATGTCATCTGCAATCATGTTCAGGTGCGAGTCCAGTCCCTCTGGCAAGTCATTTTCTTATACCAAGAGGAGCAGTGGTCCCAGGGCCGAGCCCTGCGGCACACCACTACTGACTCCAAACTCCATCCCAAGAAGGCTCCTCTGACGTGCGTCCTTTGTTTCCGTTCAGTAAGGACATTTTCTACCAATCAAAGGAGCCTTCTCATTCCCACCAGAAGATCCAACTTCTTTCCCAGACGCCAGTGTTGGGTAGTATCATTCTTTGGCATAACAGGAACACAGCCACCAGTCTCTTTCTCATGTCGAAAACTCTGCTCATTCTGTAATAGAAGTTTGAGGTATATTACGCATAACATAGTTTCCCTGAATCCATGTTCTCTTACCAAGGTAGTATCGTCTTTTGAAAGTATGCATCCAGTTGCTTTCTGATGATCTTTTCCAATTCTTATGTATCACACTCGTCTGTATTTCAGCAAAATATAAATATTACCTTCTTAAAGACAGGCATTGATATTTTCTCTCTTCCACTCCCTTGACACTCTACCCTACTCCATCAGCGTAAATATTACCTTCTTGATAGCTTCATTCATTATGTCCTTATGTTTAACTGATCCTAGATCTCTCTTCCTGAGCCAGTCAGTACGACGCTTCTGTAGCTCCTGTTCCTTGTTCTTTATTATTTACAGTACATGTTCCCCATGTTATGGGTATTGTCTTTAGTTGATCTGGGTCTGGGACATTTAGGGAAGACTCCACTTTTCTCTGACACCAGGAGATGCACCGTCCATCTTCAAGGCTACATCACGTCTGTATTCCTTCAGTTATTCTGATAGTGTTATGGTATTTGATTTTATGCGTCAGCTCCATGAGTTCTTCCATTTGATAACACTGGTGATTGTTTTTGAGTCCAGTTTTTTTTCATTCTATTTTCCTCGTCCATTCGTTGTAACTTTTGATCTTTTTTTATTGACATTTTTCCAACCCTTGTGGCCCCAGCTGATCCATCCTTCAATTTATCTATGATGTTTGATTCTTTAAAAGAGTAAATCCTACATAACCTTGAAGATTCTCTTCCCTCAGCCTTCTCTTTAAGTCCTTGCCTGACACCATTAGTGATTTAGATTTTTTCGCTTAGTTTGGCTGTGGGCTAACGCTAAACATGCTCTAAATGTTCTGTTTTGGCATGGCTGTTTGTTGTGATGACGACTGGTGGTGGTGAAGCGAGTGTGGTGATGCGATGATCGTGGTCGTGTGTTGATCCTTGTGGTGAACTTTGAAAGTGTAGTCATCTTGTTGGTGATGATGAGTCGTAGGCTATGAGTGTGTGGGTGTGGTGGTGCACGTGTGGTGACCGTGGTGGTGTGGCAGGTGGTGGTAATAAGTGAGGCTCCGACCCTCACACGACCCGGACAAAGCTGGGGAGGAAACTTGAGTCGGGTTCCAGAGGCGGGTTATGGCCTGCTGGTCTGCCGCCCTTCCCTCCCGCCCGGTCGGTGGCCACTGGCAGACAACGCTCTCGCCGGACGCTCTTTCCCTGCCCTTCGAAACACTTCCAGAAGGACATCACGGGTGAACAGATGTATCGTAGATGGATATTTTGAATTTCTTCCTGGTTGTTTTTCCACAAAATGTTGAGAATATCAAGAAATTACGGGGTGTGTAAGCGGGTCTCTGAGAGCCAGCCATCTAGCTCTCGTGCGGCAGGGTAAGTACTGTGATATATGTGAATGAATAGATACCATAGTATAGTGTTGTTACCTCTTCGTTCGTAGCATTTTTAAGTGTGTGGGTTGTGATGAGGCTCAGGCTGGATTAGTGTTTCAGCACGGGGGATGGTGTGTGTACCCGCTGTGGTGGTGCCGTAATTGCAGGGTGTGGCTGGCGTCTTGCTGTACCGTGCAGGAACAACAAAGAGGTGGACGAGTGAGTCACGGGCGTTGTTGAAGGGATGGTTTGACGCGGGTCCTTGGGTGTCGTGCTGCTGCCATCCGTCATTCCCTGGTACCGCACGCCGCCAACCCTGGTAGACGGCCGCCTGACACCTCCTTTGTGACGGGACACTGGCTAGGGGAAGGGAACAGGAAGACGGGGCTAGCCCGAGGGACCTCCGCCGTCCCGCCCGGGGTAGGATGGCCGCCCCGCCCCCCTCCTTGAGTACCGAACCCTGCTACTCGTGTTGCCTGGGTGGGGGAGGGTCCGCCGTTCTCCAACTGGCCGGGTGAGGGCCAATAGCTCCAAGGATAAGGCCGTTTTAGAAGCTGGAGGAAGGTGTTAACTGTAGGAGGACTTGACGAACAATGTATTTTGGTTCCTGTTCGTCCCCAGACAAGCTCGCGTGGCTTATAAACTTCAGATAAGTCCAAAATATCTCATAAAAAATCTTTTTAAGATTTACTTTGATTATCATTCAAGATGAGCGCCAAGATTTCTCCACACGTGAAGTGAACCCATGTTAAATAGAAGCGTTCCAACCTGCATTACAATATGCTGTTATTTAGATAATCGTAAAGTGTTTGATCATTCCTTCACTTGTGCTTAGGGAGAATTAAGTTGCCTGGGCAAAAAAACTAGTCTTCAACCAGTTCCCTGCGGCATCACTACGCTCGCTGACAAGCAACGATATGAAACTAGTTGAAAGTAGTGGTAGCACTAGTAACACGCTCATTGTCATGCTGGCCACCAGAGCCTGAAATCGGTTCAGAATTACAATTTTTATTAAATCTTTCGTCAGGCGTTGTCAGGGATATATGACTTGATGATGCTGGTGCCTTAAAAAGGCTTAATTGTTTGGGTTGGCTGCTTCAGTATAAGTGTTAGGTGATATGAGTCTCTCTCTCTCTCTCTCTCTCTCTCTCTCTCTCTCTCTCTCTCTCTCTCTCTCTCTCTCTCTCATATTACACTGTATTCAAATCTACCGTAACGATACCCTGGGCCTTCGAAGAGGATAAACACTCCTTGCTTTTAATATATATATATATATATATATATATATATATATTAGAAAGGATCACAATTGAGCGCGTGATCAAGTATATTCCTATGAGTCCACGAGGAATGAAAACACGATAAGTTCCCAAGTGCACTTTCGTGTAATAAACACATCATCAGGGAAGATACAAGAAAGTAATATAAGAGTCAGTTGATATACATCGAAGCTACATTACACTCTCCATTAGAGGCAGTTCTGCCCAAACTGCACTCTCAACCGTAATCTGTCATCTTCACTATATTGACGTTTCATCTTCACTACACTGGTGTTTCAACTTCACTCTATTAATTTATCATCTAGGATATCCAAATCAATGAGGAAACGAGAGTCGACTATATTTTTGTGTGGCTTCACTATATTTCTGCAAGTGCTGGTCTATGAAAGTTTACTTCGTCAAGTAAATCACTCATCTCACCAGATCGCAGAAATGCATCACGTCCGCGCTGCCCATCGGTACCCTGGCAAGGAATCCTTCCTTGAATTTTTCGAGGCTCACATCCAGCAAACCGGGGCTGTTAAAGATTGTATAAGCCGGACTGAGCTATATTTGCGATACTGTGAATTCTGCGAAGGGTTCGGGTACGAGAAAGCTGCCGTTCTGAACGTCGGGAGAACCCTGGGACGGTGGGGCATCAAGGCAGATCGCAGACTTGGAGGACGCAACGGCCGCCACCAGGAGTACGCCTACACCAGAATTGCCTGGTTGCCCGGCAGTGAGGGTCTGTTCCAGGGGGGAAAGCGGCGCCTTCCAGAATGCGAAAGGCCTTCCAGGAAGAGACGACGTGTGGATGTCGAACCCGTGCACGAGAGAGTGGTGGTAAAGGGCCAGACACAGCATCAGGATGATCATGATGATGAGCTGTGCGAAGGCGGACCCAGCAAGGAAACTGGTGTTGACAGAGGAACACCCGCCATCCGCATCAGTGTTTCTCTGGCAGCCACCAAACCTCGGGGCAAAGTGATGCCGCCCACTGAACTGGTGACCTTGATCCCCGACTTCTATGGGGATGAATCAGGCCTGGTGGATCCCGACTTACTCGTACTGGTCGTTGATGAAGACCCCGGCGTGCCCACCACTGAGACTGGAGGATCTGCTGCACCTGCTGCAGCAGTCGACCCTGAAGCTGAAGCAACCGTAGTGAAGATTAAAGTCTACACTACCAACATTCATCCCTGAAATCCCCTAAATCATAAGTTCCCGCCGCTGAGACTGGATAATGTGCTCTTCCTCCAACAGTTCGACCCTGTTATACCCTGGTCCTCAGAAGACACCTACTGACTCTCCATTTACGAGCGGCTTCAGGCTCCCACCTGAACTTCCAGAAGGGTCTGTGACCTTCCCCACATTTAAGTTTATGGATTTCTTGGCTGGCTGTTAAGGAACCAGAAATTTATGAATAATAAAAGACTTTTCTATAATTTTCTAGACATTATCATATTATGTGTTCACCCTTGAGGAGGTTTATGGCTTGTTTGACACAAATCTACGAGGACAGAACAAAGATGTGGTCTAAGCTTATCATGCCCTAGTTAGGGAGACGTACGTATGCAGTGTTAGGTTGTCAAAGAAATTTAGAAACCGGAATTGGGTAAGAAGCAGATGCATTAAAAGCAAGTGCATGCAGTAACAAGATAAGTAGTGTCCAAGATGTCGCCAATGAATTAGGCTTGGCTACAAAAACCATTACCAGTCAACTAACTCGGATGTTTATATTACGAAATGGAAAGCGTGTGTTCAAGTGAATTGGACACTTTGTCTAATTAGATTCAGAAAATATTGAGTCATTTAGAAATGGGTTTCAAGCCTAGGTGGAAATGGCACCGTATTTTGTTAATGGCCGTCACACCGAGTTAGTTGGCGTTAGTGGTAAAACAATAGTTGGATGACGTGTGTGGGGTAGACGGTACCCTGCACGCTGGAGGAGGAGCAACACTGGAGAAAGTGAGAGAGTTTTCTGGCGAGCGTCCACCTCCGGGTACTGACACCCATCCTAGCTCTCCCGCCCTGGATATTCCTTGCCTTCCCTATTAACTCCCGCCGCTCTCCCATCCTGCCTTAAGTGATTGGTAGTTGGTTTATATTATTTTACGTAAGCATTATACTGTTAGCCAGCATCGCTGCTTTCTTAACGGCATTGACAATATTTGTTTACGCATGGCTTCATTAGATACACACTGGTGTATAAATACTAGCATGTGTTGATTACAAAGAGGATGTCAATTCATTGTCTTTTTTATATATTTTACTGAGACTGTGTAAGGGCAACTGAATGCCCTAATCAAAGCCATCTCATTTGCAGCACACGATCCATAGTGACCGGATCGAGCGCTGCAGCCTGGATTCGAACCCATATTGTGGGCTCGACCTCAAAAGGCACATACATTGTCATATAGGTTCGGTGAATATGATATACAGTATACAGTGTATATGGCAAAGGTTAGTTGAATGTACAGCAGCCACTTCCTATGACGCTATACTCACTAAATCCATTCAGCTGCAATTTTTCCTGTAATCTTCACCAGCTTACTCCACCCCATCCCATACTCTTATCAGTATCTCAAGCTTTTTTTCATTTGTTCTTTCCAAGCTCAGTACTCTCTCTCCCTCCCAAGGCGCAGTACTTTTTTTCACGTATAATGTCTACGTAACTCGGACATCCCGGGGGGCCTCATCATACCGCACCAGCATCTCTCTCGCATATCATCACCCTGGTCAGTTCTGTACACACGTCTCCTCCTCACACAGTATCTTTCATATCAGTACCGTCGTCAGCACTGTACACTGACTGACTGTCGTGCTCACACGGTATCTGTCTCGCATCGTTAACCTCGTCAGTTCTGTGCGCTGTCTCCTCCTCGCACACACACACACACACACACACACACACACACACACACACACACACACACACACACACACCTTTACCGCTCTCATGAGGCAATGTCAGAGAACAAGAACGGCTTCATTTACAAGTGTCGAGCAATTCATGTACCAGCAGTTAGAGGCTGGGTGTGTGCAAATGAGGCCGTTGTTCGTGTTGCAGACGCTGCATCGCAGTGGCAATTACAAATCTTGATTATGATTAGCCGAGGACCCCATTTCTGCGAGAGAGAGAGAGAGTCCCACTGTGTTACGCGAGTCCTCCCTCATTCTGTAAAGGATCTTGCAGCCTAATGCTGCGCTGCTTCCAGTAGCAGTGAAAGTAGGTGTCCTTTGGAGTGAGAAGTTCCTTGATGAGAATGCACTCGCCAAAGGTAACTTTTTCATCAAGCCCAGAAACACACACACACACATACACACACACACACACCTATGCTTATTCCAGATGTTAAGTCATCTCATATTTCGCCCATACATCATGAGATCATACCCTGGTCACTAGACGTGGGTCGGACTTTTAAACCCTCTCGTGATATTTGATCTGGGAACCCCAGGGTGGACACCCGAGGTGCGGGGGGTGGGTTGTGTGCGTGACGGTGCCGTTGTGTGCTCCATCTGATAACCAGTGACCCGATAAACTCGCACCGCTGGCCTGACCTCACCACCGACCTGGCTGGGAGGGGTCCTGGCCTGGCCGTTTTTCTTCGGGGTGTGACACCTCAGCTAGCTCGTCGCCCACGCCGGGGAAAACAACTTGGTACAAGCGTATCTCCCCGGAGGTGATGCTGGTAAAGCGTGGTATATGGTGTGGTGTGTCGTGGCCATGGGTAGATCAGTGGCCACTCTGTGCCACTCCATTCCAGCATCCCATCCTTGTCGTTGAATGATACGATTTTGTAGACTGAATGAATGCTAGAACTTAATGGCCATTCGGTATTTTGTAGTTTGAAAAAGACACTTGAAATCAAAGATGTTCATTATAGGATGGTATTTTCATCACGTAGAATGTATTCGAAAAACCGAAAACTTGTTTCTTTGAGAATTATATATGTTGGGTTTCCTCTAAAAGACATTAGAACTTAGAAGACTATAGACATTTATGTATTTGTCGTTGATCATACAGACTTTTATGGATTCAGATGATCTGCGTACGTTAGGTAGGAGGCTTCCCTAATGCTGGGGGAAGAGGGTGAGTGTGTACAGTTCTCGCGGGTATTGTTGCTACATATCGATTGCAAAAGTCAGTGGACACACTGCTGAGGTTTACTTCATCGTTAAGATACATTATGTTACTGTGTGACAAGGTCACTTGAAGATTCGCCTCTTTCACTAACTTTTTTGTGTGTGTTTTTAGGTTAGGTTTCTAAATTGATCTTGCGTAACCTATTGCTGAAAAACGTTGGAAACGAATATTCAGGTGATCCAAATATTGTGCAAAATATAACTTTTTTCTGGAAAATCGTGTAATGGTTGAAAATATAATCATCCATTCCTAGTCACGTTTGTTTACTGGATTTTAATTTTGTATTAGATTCACATTTGATATTTTCAGGTTGTTGAAAGAAGTCAGTTAAATATTTTTGGACCTTAGACTCTTAATTACACGTGTCAGACTTCAAAAGTTGGTTAGAGTTGTTTCAGTAAAAAAAAGAATGAAATTAAGAACAGTGGAGCATTGATGTTATATGAAATACGACAAAGTCTAACGTAACGTAACCTAACCTGACCAATGAGAAGACGTTCAGACAATCGAAATAATGAAATATGTTGAAGTACTTGATGATCATACTAACAATATTACTGGAACCATGACAGTTTAGGAACTTTAAGGAATGGAAGCACTGTATGTAGGTCTTCGATTTTTATTTTTTCGATAAAATTAGGAGGTACCAGAATAGGAAATTTGCCAATTCTCTTGACGGGTTTGGCTTGATCTTAAGAAACGCCCCTTCTTCATCAAGATTGCTGAAGCCCATTGATTTAGTGTGTAATGGGTGAATATTAGCAGACAAGTTGTAGTTCCTCAGCGAAGTGGTGAAGTGTGTAAAAGGATAAATACTACCAAACGCGTAGTTCCTCATTGCCAGACGAAACTCTTTTGAGGTTTGTTTCGACATCTGTTGTGCGACGATACGATTCGTCAGTATGATGGTGTGACCTATGACCTGATCCTTAAGGGTCAGGTCAGAGGCCAGGTCATCATATCTGAGGGTTGTTGTATCTTCGTGCCCAGTAGGCTGGTAACAGAGCACGAGTTTGTTTCGAAAATGTTGGTGTGGTTTCTTTATGTTTCGGTGGCCGTACTGCGGCCGCTGAGGCAAGTGGGAGGGAGGCTGATTTGGTATACGGCTTGAGTACGGCTGGATCTGCTCGGGTACCTAAGTAAGAAATTAACATGATGGCAAAACTACCCAATATATATATATATATATATATATATATATATATATATATATATATATATATATATATATATATATATATATTTATATATGTGTGTGTGTGTGTGTGTGTGTGTGTGTGTGTGTCAGAGAGAGAGAGAGAGAGAGAGAGAGAGAGAGAGAGAGAGAGAGAGAGAGAGTACCACTTTTGGGTTAATCCTTGGGGACCCATAATCCTCTTAGAAGTTATGCTCTGTGTGTGTGTGTATTTTTCCCCTCCCACGGGAGTTACGAGGGTAGCTCTCTAAAATCCCCGCTCTCTCCCGTGGACGCCCCTTACCCACTCCATATGCTCACGGCACAGGCCCCGATCATTTCGGAACCTCATTCACTCCGTCCTTCCATTTCCCTCTGGGTCTGCCCCCGCTCTTGCTTCCTCCACCTATGACATATTCATGTAATCAGTGTCTTCCCACATCCTCTCCATGTGTCCAAACCTCTTAAGTTCACTGTGGTCAGGTCTCTCATCCATACTCAACTCTTCACCTCTCTCTTACACTTGTCACTCCGAACACGAACAGCACTTGTAAACACCACATGTTATCATCATGCATTTCATTTCAAGCTCCTTCATCCGCTTCCATTCTCTTGTATCTAGAGCCCAAGACTCGCACCCATACAGCACCGTTGAGACAACTTATATACTACCCTCAGACATACCCATCATTGCTGTCACAGTTGGTGAGTCTCTCTGCCTTGTCCTCAATTACACAGAGAGAACCTTTGCCACCCACCCGCCCTGTGTGAGCTCACTTCAGCTACCATAGTCCCATCCGCTTCCGTGTCCGCTCCCGGGGAAGTATCTGGAATGTTGTGCTCCCGTCAGGTTCCCACCCTTTCAAACACTTCGGCCGACCTGTCTTTCCACTCTGTCGAGCCTCATAACCTTACTTTTATTGCCATTGAATCTCAGCATCTTTCACACGTTCTCCTGAACTCACACACAAGCTCCTGCAGTTTATTTCTCACCAGAGCCATATTACCCGTAAGTATCATGCCATTGTGCTATTGGCGGTAACAGTGTATCGGCTAGGCTCCGTTTTCCATTCTGTGTTCATAGAAAATTATTTGACGTAAAAGTTGTGCATTAACATTGTTGTCCTACTGTATTTAAGAGTACGTGTGTAAAATGTGGTTAGTTTGCGTGTTACGGGGAGAGTTTTACACTGGTGTTGTCCCGCCTTTAAAAGACCTTGAATGTATCATGTCTTTAATCTCTTATGTACACACACACACACACACACACACACACACACACACACACACACACACACATCCCATCTCATGCCAGATACTCATTTATGAATCATGCCTTAAGGAAGACAACCATAGGTACGCTGATTCACACAGCCAACCACGTCGACAGCAGTACCAAGGATGTCCATTTCCGATGAAATGATATGAGTAAACATTGATTGCTTAGGCTACTTTGATGTTAGTTTGTTGTGCTGTAGAATTAACGTTGCTTTCTTATTGCAGGGCGTGAACCAAGACAAGCTGGGGATCTACATCAAGAGTGTGGTGCCAGGAGGTGCTGCAGACCAGGTCAGTACTCTATGTCATCACTTGAATCTAAGCCTTACAGGGTTTTCCGAGTCTATTCTCAGACAGTCCCTCCTTATGTATTAACTAGGCATTGATGGCCATAATGGAACTTAGTGTACACATTGCTAGAAGTCACATGTGGTAGGATTTTAAGAATGTGCGGAATCGACATAGTCAAGGACGTAATCCAAGTTCAGTGAAGCTCAAGTACATGAGAGGAGGGACAGACCATACGAGTACTCGTAGAAATCTGTCTTTTGGGATTGTTCTGTGCGTTCGAAACCCTTTACAAAGCAGTTGTCACTTGTGGGTTGTCTTGAATACGCATTTAATGTTTCGTTTGAACTATAAGAGCATTTATAGGGGGCGGGTGTGGCTGGACAGGTTCAAAGGCATCAATAAGCATCGAGTTTTGCATTGTGATCACCTTCTTGGATGGTACGGAAAGGGTTACACTCTTGTTGTTTACAGCTCTTGAACTTTCATTCATACGGCTTATATATTTTTGTATTTTGTCAGAACTCACAGTTTCGTGGCCCAATTTAATCTGTTCATCCGCTAATAGTATATAAAGTATCTTGCTTAGTATCATGTTATAGCCTCCGGTTTTATCTTATATCTTTCGCAGACTTTTTCGCAGCTGACACAATCAAACTTGAAAGTTGTGATCAAGTCTCCTCACTTTTCCTCCATGACGGATAACATTATGGCCATAAACCTCTCGTTTGAAACGGCCGTGATAATCCTGCTACTGTTCTTATTGCTCTTCTCTGCACCTCATTTTTTTTTTATTTGTGCCTCTGAGTGCGATGACCTAAGTAGAGAAGATTCTGATGTCGGAGTAATGTATGATATGAACAATCCCAATTCTACTTTGGGCCAAATGCATGATGTGAACAGTTAGTTGATTCCTTCCATATCCATGTACTTGAACGATATTGTGCTATTTGCCAGCACGACTTCCACCTTTACACTTCCCCCAAGTCCCGCTCTTACAGATTCTTGTATCTTATATCCTGCTTAATGATATTTGTTTCAAGGCCTTCGCTTACTGGGTCCCCACCTCATTGATTTTTCCTTATTCACTTGGATTTGATTTAATCAACCGTGTATCACATCAAGTGGATTTTTTTATATCTCCTTGTAATTAATGATTATATATATATACGTGCACGCCATCTCCCTCAAGCCCCCAAGCACTTACTTTCTTATTCACGCCATCTTTCTATTTCCATTTCGGTCTACGCCATCTCCTTGTCCCCTCCACTTTTGATACATGTATTCTTTTTGTCAGCCTCTCCTTACTCATCCTCTCCAAGTGTCCAAACCCTTTCAACACACCCTCTTCAGCTTTCTCAACCACATTCTTTTTTATTACTACACCTATATCTTGCCCTATATCATTTACTTGATCAACCATCGGCACACAACATATTGTCCTCAAACATTTCATTTCCAACACCTTACTATCTTCCGCACATTATCATCTGTAGCCAATGTTGTATATATATACGAGGTGTTAAAGTACGGCATGATTCCACCGGGTTGTCTGTGTGGGCTTCGGACCTGTCAGCTGCCAGGGTCATTTAAGGCCGTCAGCGTCGATAAGTTACATCCACCAGCTGAAAAATCTTGGAACAGTTTCATGTGATCAGGATAATTTTGTGAGACCACGAACTCTCTCGCAAGGTATGTGGTGGCCTTTACACTAGGCTTGGAACTCGTCTGATAGATGTCACCTTGAGGTGACCACGGCTCAAGATCAAGAGATCGCTGCTGCGGGAATTTAATCTATTTGCATTCCGATGCCAGGTATATGTTAGGCAGTCGTTGAACACTTAGAGTGGTGAAACCTTTACTCCTCTGTACATTAACGAATTCGTTTTATTGTTAAATCCCTAATTAGATACACAAGATAAAAACACGAGCACAGACGCACAACATACAAACACACGACAGACACACACTACCCGGTGTGTAATTTAACACACATGGAGGAAGAGTGCATCCCTGATGTGGTGGCATGGCTGACTGCGCCAGCATACTGGGTCAGTGGACCGCTGCCTTCCTCAACCCCGTGTAACACTGTCACTGGTCCTTACAATCCACAAATCTATAAGCGACATGAAGGATTTTTTCCTGCGAAGTTTTGTCACCGTTCTTGGGAACTCCCAAGCTTCATTGATAAGTTTAGCATTAAAGATAATCTGTGGAGTGAGGCGAGCGTAGGCAAGCGTAGCGTAGGTAACCTAGTCTGGTGGGCACGGCGGCCTGTACTTGGTTAACCTGGCAACTGGCCAACTGCCAACCAGTTTACTGCCGTATTCATCACATATACATAATAAACCTTAACGTTTTAAGGACCTGTAGTATAGATTTTTTTTTCGGCTTCGAAAATTGAAACGTCAATCGTGAAGCAAGGACGTCACGTATGTCATTTTGTTGCGTGTATGGGAAGGAAACAAACATGGTAGTTTGTGGTAGTATGATAAGCAGAGAGTCAGTCTTCAGTGCAAGGTTGATGAAACACAGGCAAGTGTAAGACGACTTGAACTCACCGCACTTGGCCCTGTTACTTCAGCCTAAAGGAATCTGTTTGTATCGCACTGTATGCAGTGTACCTTCACACCTACTTACCATGGTCCATTGTATTTAATTTCTTTGATTTACCGGAGAGTGGATATTTTTGCAAACGATTTATACACATTTAAGTTCAAATAGTTTCATCAGTTATAGATATGCGTTGATAAGTGGTCGAGATCCTGCAAAAGCAGTTTTTCCCGTACATCATCATAGGGTCAATATGGTGCTTAAGTTGCTGGTGGTTGCCATTTATCTTTCATTGTGTTTGAGAAGCAGAGGATGGGGACCGAGTGAAAAGAAAGTTTAATAAACCAGTAGTTTGGTCACAATAGAAAAAAAAAATGGTCGATGGTAAGAATAAGCGTTTGGAAAGGTGGGATATGCTATCCAATTTAGGCAGAGGCAGCCTGGGGATGGGGGGGGGGGACTTTTTTCCATTGAAAAATTGTGGTTTTATTTAGGTAAGACAACATTCTCTGGTGTAAAAGCAGGCCCACCGAGTGGCCATGGAAACCGGGTTGAATTACCGTGGGTCCCCAGCTTTTGTAGACCCGGAAGAAGGGAGATGATATTCAGTAATATCAATTAATTGAAAAGAGAAAATATATGAAGTAAACATAATACATATAGAAAAAAAAGTTCCTTTTTACAGTCTTTCCCTCACCAGGGCCCAGCAGCTCCATCTCCGGAGCGGCCCAGAGGGGCCATAAATATGCCAACCCTTCCCTAGGCCTGCGTCGATCTAGTCGCTTGTACAGAGGCACATTGGAGGCATCTTTAGGTGTGACATCTGAACTGGTAATTATAACGAACCCAAGAGTACTGATACATTCACATGTCAGGCGCCATAAGTATTTTTGTCCTCTCAAGCTTCAGAATTAGAACTTTTTCGCTCAGAGCTTCCCTCTCCCCGACGATTCCATTTAGGTACTTGCATCAAAGACAAAACAAGTTCTGGTTATATCGACAGTATTATTTTCCCACTTATTTACCCTTAGGAATAAAGTTCATTCACTGCCAGTTTCCTTCCTTTGGTCGAAGTAGCAGTTTTATTTGTGTCTGACCCAAGCTTAGGCTGCTTGCTCTGTGTCCAGTAGCATACAATCTCTCCCCACCTCACTCATCACACTTAACAGCACGTACCTCGCACTCCTCGTTTGTAGCCGTAGGAGTCTAGATTTTCCTGCGGTTAAGTGCATCGCGTTACCACTGCCTTTGACAACGTTGGTAAGCACTGTCTCGGTCGACATTGATGGCAGTTTCATGAAATTGTTTAACGTTAGTCAATGAAATCTTTGGTCTAGAGGGAAAATCTCTATTTTAGGTATTGTGGCCCGTCTTCATCTGTTCCTGGCGCTACTGCGGGAAACGGCGGACAAGTATGAAATATGAATATATATATATATATATATATATATATATATATATATATATATATATATATATATATATATATATATATAAACACCTTTCCCTGACCCACTTTCCTGATCTGCAGTCTCTCTCTCTCTCTCTCTCTCTCTCTCTCTCTCTCTCTCTCTCTCTCTCTCTCTCTCTCTCTCTCTCTCTCTCATTTGTGTTCCTGAGATGTACCTCACGTTAGATTCCTCCCTCCCAACTCCCAATCACCACGGCTCATTTAAGTGCGGCCATCCTCCTCCCGTATACCAGGCGCTACCTTGCTGACGGCGATCAAGTATAATAAACAAATATATATATATATATATATATATATATATATATATATATATATATATATATATATATATATATATATATATCCTGGAGACGGGGAGAAAGAATACTTCCCACGCATTCCTCACGTGTCGTAAAAGGCGACTAAAGGGTACAGGAGCGGAGGGCTGGAAACCCTCCCCTCCTTGTATTTTAACTTTCTAAAAGGGGAAACAGAAGGAGTCACGCGAGGAGTGCTCATCCTCCTCGAAGGCTCAGATTGGGGTGTCTAGAAGTGCGTGAATGTAACCAAGATGAGAAAAAAGGAGAGATCGGTAGTATGTTTGAGGAAAGGAACCTGGATGTTTTGGCTCTGTGAGTGAAACGAAGCTCAAGGGTAAAGGAGAAGAGTGGTTTGGGAATGTCTTGGGAGTAAAGTCAGGGGTTAGTGAGAGGACAAGAGCAAGGGAAGGAGTAGCACTATTCCTGAAAAAGGAGTGGTGGGAGTATGTGATAGAGTGTCTAGATTGATATGGGTAAAACTGAAAGTTGATGGAGAGAGATGGGTGATTATTGGTGCATATGCACCTGGGCATGAGAAGAAAGATCATGAGAGGCAAGTGTTTTGGGAGCAGCTGAATGAGTGTGTTAGTAGTTTTGATGCATGAGATCGGGTTACAGTGATGGGTGATTTGAATGCAAAGGTGAGTAATGTGGCAGTTGAGGGAATAATTGGTGTACATGGGGTGTTCAGTGTTGTAAATGAAAATGGTGAAGAGCTTGTAGATTTATGTGCTGAGGAAGGACTGGTAATCGGGGATACCTGGTTTAAAAAGATATATATAAGTATACGTATGTAAGTAGGAGAGATGGCCAGAGAGCGTTATTGGATTATGTGTTAATTGATAGGTGCGCGAAAGAGAGACTTTTGGATGTAAATGTGCTGAGAGGTGCAACTGGAGGGATGTCTGATCATGATCTTGTAGAAGCGAAGGTGAAGATTTGTAGAGGTTTTCAGAAAAGAAGAGAGAATGTTGGGGTGAAGAGAGTGGTGAGAGTTAAGTGAGCTTTGGAAGGAGACTTGTGTGAGGAAGTACCAGGAGAGACTGAGTACAGAATGGAAAAAAGGTGAGAACAAAGGAGGTAAGGGGAGTGGGAGAGGAATGGGATGTATTTAGGGAAGCAGTGATGGCTAGCGCAAAAGATGCTTGTTGCATGAGAAGTGTGGGAGGTGGGCAAATTAGAAAGGGTAGTGAGTAGTGGGATGAAGAAGTAAGATTAATAGTGAAAGAGAAGAGAGAGGCATTTGGACGATTTTTGCAGGGAAATAATGCAAATGAGTGGGAGATGTATAAAAGAAAGAGGAAGGAGGTCAAGAGAAAGGTGCAAGAGGTGAAAAAGAGGGCAAATAAGAGTTGGGGTGAGAGAGTATCATTAAATTTTAGGGAGAATAAAAAGATGTTTTGGAAGGAGGTAAATAATGTGCCTAAGACAAGGGAACGAATGGGAACCTCAGTGAAGGGGGCTAATGAGGAGGTGATAAGTAGTGGTGATGTGAGAAGATGGAGTGAGTATTTTGAAGGTTTGTTGAATGTGTTTGATGATAGAGTGGCAGATACAGGGTGTTTTGGTCGAGGTGGTGTGCAGAGTGAGAGGGTTAGGGAGAATGATTTGGTAAACAGAGAAGAGGTAGTAAAAGCTTTGCGGAAGATGAAAGCCAGCAAGGCGGCAGGTTTGGATGGTATTGCAGTGGAATTTATTTAAAAAGGGGGTGACTGTATTGTTGACTGGTTGGTAAGGTTATATAATGTATGTATGGCTCATGATGATGTGCCTGAGGATTGGTGGAATGCTTGCATAGTGCCATTGTACAGAGGCAAAGGGGATAAAAGTGAGTGCTCAAATTACAGAGGTATAAGTTTGTTGAGTATTCCTGGTGAATTAAATGAGAGGGTATCGATTGAGAGGGTGAAGGCATGTACAGAGCATCAGATTGGGGAAGAGCAGTGTAGTTTCAGAAGTGGTAGAGGATGTGTGGATCAGGTGTTTGCTTTGAAGAATGCATGTGAGAAATACTTAGAAAAGCAGATGTATTTGTATGTAGCATTTATGGATCTGGAGAAGGCATATGATAGAGTTGATAGAGATGCTCTGTGGAAGGTATTAAGAATATATGGTGTGGGAGGCAAGTTGGTAGAAGTAGTGAAAAGTTTTTATTGAGGATGTAAGGCATGTGTATGTGTAGGAAGAGAGGAAAGTGATTGGTTCTCAGTGAATGTAGGTTTGCAGCAGGGGTGTGTGATGTCTCCATGGTTGTTTAATTTGTTTATGGATGGGGTTGTTTGGGAGGTGAATGCAAGAGTTTTGGAAAGAGGGGCAAGTATGCAGTCTGTTGTGGATGAGAGAGCTTGGGAAGTGAGTCAGCTGTTGTTCACTGATGATACAGCTCTGGTGGCTGATTCATGTGAGAAACTGCAGAAGCTTGGTAAAGTGTGTGAAAGAAGAAAGCTGAGCGTAAATGTGAATAAGAACAAGGTTATTAGGTACAGTAGGGTTGAGGGACAAGTCAGTTGGGAGGTAAGTTTGAATGGAGTAAAACTGGAGGAAGTGAAGTGTTTTAGATATCTGGGAGTGAATTTGGCAGCGGATGAAACCATGGAAACGGAAGTGAATCATAGGGTGGGGGAGGGGGCAAAGGTTCTGGGAGCATTGAAGAATGTGTGGAAGTCGAGAACATTATCTCGGAAAGCAAAAATGGGTATGTTTGAAGGAATTGTGGTTCCAGCAATGTTATATGGTTGCGAGGCGTGGGCTATAGATAGAGTTGTGCAGAGGAGGGTGGATGTGCTGGAAATGAGATGTTTGAGGACAATATGTGGTGTGAGGTGGTTTGATCGAGTAAGTAATGATAGGGTAAGAGAGGTGTGTGGTAATGAAAAGAGTGTGGTTGAGAGAGCAGAAGAGGGTGTTTTGAAATGGTTTGGTCACATGGAGAGAATGAGCGAGGAAAGATTGACCAAAGAGGAAAGTGTGTCAGAGGTAGAGGTAACGAGAAGTGGGAGACCAAATTGGAGATGGAAAGATGGAGTGAAAAAGATTTTGAGTGATCGGGGCCTGAACATGCAGGAGGGTGAAAGGCGGGCAAGGAATAGAGTGAATTGGAACGATGTGGTATACCGGAGTCGACGTGCTGTCAATGGATTGAACCAGGGCATGTGAAGCGTCTGGGGTAAACCATGGAGAGTTCTGTGTGGCCTGGATGTGGAAAGGGAGCTGTGGTTTCGGTGCATTATACATGACAGCTAGAGACTGAGTGTGAACAAATGTGGCCTTTGTTGTCTTTTCCTAGCACTACCTCGCACACATGTGGGGGGAGGGGGATGTTATTTCATGTGCGGCAGGTTGGCGATGGGAATGAATAAAGGCAGACAGTATGAATTATGTACATGTGTATATATGTATGTCTCTGTATGTATACATATGTATACATTGAGATGTATAGGTATGCACATTTGCGTTTGTGGACGTGTATGTATATACATGTGTATGTGGGTGCGTTGGGCCATTCTTTCTTCTGTTTCCTTGCGCTGCCTCGCTAACACGGGAGACAGCGACAAAGTGCCAGGAAAACAGACAAAAAAGGACATATTTGTTTACACTCAGTCTCTAGCTGTCAGTTTTAATGCACCAAAACCACAGTTCCCTTTCCACATCCAGGCCCAACAGACCTTTCCATGGTTTACCCCAGATGCTTCAAATGCCCTGGTTCAGTCCATTAGTAAGGTAACACTTAGGAACAAATGAAAACAATGGCCTCAGTTGTTCACTTTCATTCTGAAACGGTCTTGAATAATGCACCAAAACTAGAGCTGGTGCTACCGGGCTCAGCGAGCTAGTGGTTATTCTGTGAACAAGAAGTCATCTTTGGCAAGGCTTTATCATTTTCATTGGACAGAAAGGAGTACAATCGTTCTACCCGCAAAGGAATATAACATTTCAGTGCCTCTTAGTGGTGTTAGAACATGGATCTACTGGAGCCCCATCCTTGGAATATGATAGTTACTATAAGCTGATGACAGGCTCTAAAAGAGTTCTAGGCTAATAATCAGAATGGAGAACTTATTGCATAAGAGGGTCAGTCACTAAAATCTATGGATGTAGGTGGAAGGATGAAAAGATGATTAATACATGAGAATTAAGTGTACATTGAGAATGGATATAAGCAAAAGTATTTTCTGTAAGGTAACCAGTAAAATGTGAATGAGGAGACTTAAGAGATGAGATTGATGGGCATTAAGAGGCAGAGATATTGCAAATATTGCTGTTTCTAGCTTTCAGAGTACAATTGGGAACTGTACTGAAGTTCTTGAGTAACCAGCTATATCTCTTTCTCAGGATGGTCGACTGCAGGCAGGTGATCAGCTTTTATCTGTCGATGGGAAATCTCTGATTGGTATCACCCAAGAGCGTGCAGCAGAGTACATGATGGAGACTGGCCCCGTGGTGACCTTAGAGGTGGCTCGGCAGGGAGCAATTTATCATGGACTTGCTACCATCCTCTCGCAGCCCTCACCACATGTCAATCGAGGTAAGGTGAAACCAAGATGAGTTTATGAATTCATTGTCGTACATTCGTTGAAGACATTTTGACGATCATGTTTGTGCTTTCATGCTTGGTTTATATAAAGGCCACTCATTTCTTAAAGTTGTCTGATAATCCCATATAAGATAATTGATAGCATGTGTATATTAATCACATAAAAGAAAATTGGCTTTTACTAACATAGTTTTACTGAATAGTGCCATAATTTGATCACTTATTGTGTGTTGAGACCTCAAATACTGATAGGGGTTAGATCATCATATTTGTATCACATTGAAGAGATTTTTGCTTCTGTGTTTCTTTGATTAGCACAGCTCTCAGGATTTTTTTTTTTTTTTACATCAAAGCAACTTGATCCAGCAAGGATGATCCAGGATTTGACCTTTAAGTAAGCCTTAAATGAGATGTAGACTATCAAATTGCTCCAGAGTTGCATATATAATGATTTTGCATGATGTATGGAAAGGAATGTGAAAAATGCAAAGATGATCTTCATGCATGCAAATGTTTCCGAGGTAATAAACTAACATTGGATATTAAAAGCAATACTCTATGTCAAGTTATTTTTGCATGAAGAAAATCTCATATTAGGAAGAACCGAAGAGATGATAGAAGATTAGTACCAATTACAGTAAGTCACAGAAATATTATTATGTATTACTCTGTATCAGATGTTGATAATGTGTGGTTAGGTGACATTCTCCAGACTTTTATAAGGCATGTTTAGCGTGTATCGCTTTGCCAGGGTATATTGCTAACGAGACTGTGATGCTAAGCTAGCTACTAACTGTTCTAGCATCCCTGCGGAAGATGCGTCCTCGGGCAGAAGAGGCCCCTCGTGCAGCCATGACTAACAGCCAGTCCACGCCTAACATGGGCGGTTACAACGAGCGGCTGGTGGATTGGAATCAGCCTCCTCGCCAGCACCCCCTCCCCCCAACCTCCTCCCACAACTCCTTGATGGCCAGATCTAGTCCTAATCTGGCAGCTCCAGCTGAAGGTACAGATGTGAACCACTCAGCCTCAGCTCCTACTAACAAGCCAGCCTACGCTCAGTCCAAGCTCTCCCCACTGCGTACTTCCCTTCCTAATCTGGGGCTTCATACTCCTCCGCTTTACCCTCCTCCACTTATTTCCATTATTCCCTCTGAAAGAGTGGAGATTGGCATTGAACACCGCACAATGGACAACACACGAAGTAACCCTAATTTGCCAAAGTATACTTTTACTCCACCATCAGAGTCAGGTTCTGCCTCAGTCTCTTGTAATGTATCCACCTCCTCATCTTCTTCCATGTCTTCCTCTTGGAGACGACGACAGCAAGATATAGGTCATGGAGCTGGGTGTGCTGTTGTCAGGAGGGGGTCAGGTCCACCTAATTTGACAGCTGACAGTGGCATAGACCTTAGTTGTCACACCCATGATGATGCTAAACCTTGGCGCAGTTTAGTTGATGTTTCTTTAAAGGAGATTGTTGATAGTTCCTCAGACTCTTATTATGAAAAGCCCCTCACAGTTGGTACTGCAACTGCAGAAGGACCTGCAAAATGCCCTCAGTTAGTCTCCCGTACTTCATGTCCTCTTCTGCCATCCCGTCCATCTGTAGGTCCTTCTAGGGAAATGTACAGGCGTCGTCCTACCCTTCGTCAACAGATGAGTGTAGCTCCTTCAATTGCTCAGTCATCTCCCTCTCTTCTGGTGGTCCATTCCCCCCCTTCTAGCCCCCCTCCATCACAGGCGTACTCTCTGCAGCTACAGCAAGCATCCAGTGCCGCCCCCATCGGTAACTGAGTGAGCCCCCGTGGCACAGTGAGAACCTTCTGCTTCTCTCTCTCAGGCACCCTTTGTGTGACCCTTGCATGTTTCCACCTGCCACCATGCTCACACACCATCACAAACAAGTTCTATGAATAACAGTTTTTCTTGGATTACTACTGTACTGATATCTTAATTGTAGAATATTGTATTATGTTAATTGCAGTTTTATCAGTTACTAGATTGGTTGAATTTACATTTGCTACCCATTATATCTGGCATAAAACCATGATTATGTGGCATATAAAGAGAAGCACTGCATTTTAAAATGAAATTGCCGTACACTTAAGGACCACTTTTTTGATAATTGATAGTTACTCAATTCAAATGTTTTGGAAATGGTGATATGTATGTAGTTTTTCATTTATGCGTGGTTTGAATAAGACTTTACAGAGATAAGTGATCCTATGAAATATCATAGAGTGTATTAGATTAATTGTCACTGAGTTTTTGAATGAAGTGAGAGGCTTATTCAGTTCTTAAAGGAAATGGCCAGTGACTGAATTATACATATAGTAATCTTGGTTACACAGAAAATGATTAATCTACAGTAAAAAATGGAAGGACTGGATATTTACTATGAACTTTGTCTTAAGGATGTTGTGTATCTCTTTTTTAAGCTTGCCCTTTGTACTTTCTTTTAATGCTTTAAGTTTTGTTAAGTTTTCATGAAGCAAATTGCTTTAATAACAGTTTTCCATAAACCAAAAAATGTTGTAGTCAAAATGGATAGTGAGAGAAATGAAGTTTATAAAAAGATGGCTTTTGTGTGTTGCAGGGACAGGAATGGATGCCCATCTTGCATGGTTTTGCATGACTCAGCACATCCTTACTAACTTGCACCCATTAATAAGTACTTGTTTTCAGATATTCTGATGTTCTGGCTTTGTTTTATTTTTTCAGATTTTCTAATATTTTTTGGCTTTTATAATGAATCAAGGACACTAGTGCTCAAAACTCCTGTCCAGGATTTGGTTGAATGAAATAATAAATCGAAAATTTTCCACCCAGTGAAGTATAACACCAGTAGTCTTACCACTGACAATGATTGTCGAGTTCATATTTGGTTATGCAGTGTAAACTGAACCGTCAAGTTATCAGGTATATTTATCAGTAGTATTTTCCTCTTTGCAGCTCTCACTGCTTGCCAAGAAACAGATTATTTTTGTACATGCATGACTGAGGACTTGTGGTGACAAAGGGAAAGTGTGCTTGATTGTTTTGATAATTGTTTGGTGAATAAAGGCCATTCATGAAGTGATCAAGCCAGCTAGGTGTAGCACAACCTCAGCTTTGTTTAGTTCTGCAGCTGACATGGAATTGCCTCTCAGTCAAATTGTTCTGTGAGTACTGAACAAGTGAGATAGCTTTCTGGTTATTTGAGTGTTACAAGTGGTGCATAGACTTGGGTCTCTACTATTTACACTATAGGAGCACAGTCTGACAGCAGCAGTAATCACCCTCTGATTGAGAGAGGCCCTAGCAGAGGTTGACTGGTATCAAATTGAATTGAAAAAAAAAATTCATCCAAAATATTGTTTGGGGGAAAGGATTAAAGCCTATTGCTTGATGTAAAGATATAGTTGTTGGAGGTTTGTTTTCCCTTCTTTTTTCTAACCACAAGCAAGTGGTAGCCAGTGAAAATACATTTGTATGAGGGCATAGATAGAAAACAGCAGTCAGACAAGACTGCACCAATGCCAGTTGCCACAGCAAACTGATGATGTATGTAGGATTCATATTTAAACACCTGTCTGTTTATTGTTGTTAAGAGTTATCTCCTTTAGTTGTTTATTCTTACATTTGAAGTTACTTGTAAGATAAGTCACCCATGAATGGATGGAATCCACTTGTTACACACTTTCGTTCATCTTTAGGATTATTCAAGTGAGATTTCTTGTCCTATGGAATCCACCTCTTTATCTAATTTCATGTAGGAGACTTATATTGACATTTTGGTTACTTTCATATTCTGGTGAAATATACATACTAGCTGTTGCAAGTGCGCATAAGGAAGATGTATTATGGCCATCATAAAAAAAATCAGATTGTTTTTAGAAGGATTGAATAGCTGTTTTAGATACTTTCTTTTTCTTTAGTAAGGTTATGATTCACATTACCCACTGAAGATGCTAGTTGGTTATCAGTATATTTGATTTTGCCCATTTGATATCATGGAAGGTAACCTAGTATGAAGTAAGTTTGATAACAGAGTGTACTTTCCCTTATAACAAAGATTTTCATTAATGTATTTACAGACATAGTGCAGATGTTGAACCCTGATTAGAGGTATTGAAACTTTCTTACATATTTTGCTTGAGGCAACTGACCATAGGATCAGATCAGTTCACTGACATATCCATTTTAGGGACAAGGTGTTTGGTATAGTTTTTTTTTTTTTCCCCCATATATTCCCATTTCCTGCCTAAGCTTTACGATTGGAGGACTTAGCCTTAGAGGGAAAATCCTCACTTGGCCCCCTTCTTTGTTCCTTCTTTTAGAAAAGCAAAAACTGGTGTGGAGGATTTTCAGCCCCATGCTCCCTCCCCTTTCATTTGCCTTCTATGACCCACAGGGAATACTGAGGTTGAATTCTTTCTCCCCAACTTCGGGAAAACAGAAGGAGTCATGCAGGGAGTGCTCATCCTCCTCGAAAGCTCAGACTGGGGTGTCTAAACATGTGTGGATGTAACCAAGATGAGATAAAAGGAGAGATAGGTAGTATGTTTTAGGAAAGGAACCCGGATGTTTTGGCTCTGAGTGAAACAAAGCTCAAGGGTAAAGGGGAAGAGTGGTTTGGGAATGTCTTGGGAGTAAAGTCAAGGGTTGGTGAGAGGACAAGAGCAAAGGAAGGAGTAGCACTACTCCTGAAGCAGGAGTTGTGGTAGTATGTAATAGAGTGAAAGAAAGTAAATTCTAGATTGATATGGGTAAAACTGAAAGTGGATGGGGAGAGATGGGTGATTATTGGTGACTGTGTACCTGGTCATGAGAAAAAAGATCATGAGAGGCAAGTGTCTTGGGAGCAGCTGAGTGAGTGTGTTAGCAGCTTTGATGCACGAAGCTGGGTTATAGTGACGGGTGATTTGAATGCAAAGGTGGCAGTTGAGGGTATAATTGGTGTACATGGGGTGTTCTGTGTTGTTAATGGAAATGGTGAAGAGCTTTTTGATTTGTGTGCTGAGGAAGGACTGGTGACTAGGAATACCTGGTTTAAAAAGAGAGGTATACATAAGTATACTTATGTAAGTAGGAGAGATGGCCAGAGAGCGTTAATGGATTACGTGTTAATTGATAGGCGCATGAAAGAGAGACTTTTGGATGTTAATGTGCTGAGAGGTGCAACTGGAGGGATGTTTGATCATTATCTTGTTGAGGCAAAGGTGAAGATATGTAGAGGTTTTTCAGAAAAGAAGAGAGAATGTTGGAGTGAAGAGAGTGGTGAGAGTAATTGAGCTTGGAAAGGAGAAGTGTTAGGAAGTAGGAGGAGAGATTGAGTGCAGAATGGAAAAAGGTGAGAGCAAAGGACGTAAGGGGAGTGGGAGAGGAATGGGATGTATTTAGGGAAGCAGTGATGGCTTGCGCAAAAGATGCTTGTAGTATGAAAATGGTGGGAGGTGGGAAGATTAGAAAGGGTAGTGAGTGGTAGGATGAAGAAGTAAGATTGTAAGTGAAAGAGAAGAGAGAAGCATTTGGACGATTTTTTGCTGCGAAATTGTGCAAATGCCTGGGAGATATATAAAAGAAAGAGGCAAGAGGTGAAGAGAAAGGTGCAAGAGGTGAAAAAGAGGGCAAATGAGAGTTGGGGTGAGCGAGTATCATTAAATTTTAGGGAGAATAAAAAGATGTTTTGGAAGGAGTTAAATAAAGTGCATAAGACAAGGGAACAAATGGGAACTTCAGTGAAGGGGGCTAATGGGGAGGTGATAACAAGTAGTGGTGATGTGAGAAGGAGATGGAGTGAGTATTTTGAAGGTTTGTTGAATGTGTTTGATGATAGAGTGGCAGATATAGGGTGTTTTGGTCAAGGTGGTGTGCAAAGTGAGAGGGTTAGGGAAAATGATTTGGTGAACAGAGAAGAGGTAGTAAAAGCCTTGTGGAAGATGAAAGCCGGCAAGGCAGCAGGTTTGGATGGTATTGCAGTGGAATTTATTAAAAAAGGGGGCGACTGTATTGTTGACTGGTTGGTAAGGTTATTTAATGTATGTATGGCTCATGGTGAGGTGCCTGAGGATTGGCGGAATGCTTGCATAGTGCCATTGTCCAAAGGCAAAGGGGATAAGAGTGAGTGCTCAAATTACAGAGGATAAGTTTGTTGAGTATTCCTGGTGAATTATTTGGGAGGCAGCGACAGCGACAAAGTATAATAAAAAAAAAAAAAAAATTGATTGAGAGGGTGAAGGCATGTACAGAGCATCAGATTGGGGAAGAGCAGTGTGGTTTCAGAAGTGGTAGAGGATGTGTGGATCAGGTGTTAGCTTTGAAGAATGTATGAGAGAAATACTTAGAAAAGCAAATGTATTTGTATGTAGCATTTATGGATCTGGAGAAGGCATATGATAGAGTTGATAGAGATGCTCTGTGGAAGGTATTAAGAATATATGGTGTGGGAGGCAAGTTATTAGAAGCAGTGAAAAGTTTTTATCGAGGATGTAAGGCATGTGTACGTGTAGGAAGAGAGGAAAGTGATTGGTTCTCAGTGAATGTAGGTTTGCGGCAGGGGTGCATGATGTCTCCATGGTTGTTTAATTTGTTTATGGATGGGGTTGTTAGGGAGGTGAATGCAAGAGTTTTGGAAAGAGGGGCAAGTATGCAGTCTGTTGGGGAGTATGGAGTATCTGGGATAAGGACAAGTGTGACTTTTTTTTTTTTTAAATCTTCTTGGAAATAGTTTTGCTTGAACAGGAACTTGGAGCACTAGTGCCCTCAACTCATCTAAGAAAAGAATCCATCAGTTTCAAAATCCATTTTTTCTTTGTTTTTGTATTTCTGATCCAGCTTTTACTTTTAAGCAATAATTTTTTTTGTTAAACATTAAATGGCTTTTTATTGGTGCGCATAGAGTCATATGATTTATTTATATTCAGCAATTTGGCAAGCAAAGGTTGATTGTTATTTGTAAAGTAGTAATCTAAGTGGAAAGTTATGGTTGTAGATATGATATTCCAGTTGTTTATGTGTGACAAGACTGGTGTTAGGCATTAACTTCTCACTTTTGTGAGGTCTTTGCTTCACTCATATTTATTTATTTATTATACTTTGTTGCTGTCTCGCGCATTAGCGAGGTAGCGCAAGGAAACAGACGAAAGAATTGCCCAACCCACCCACATACACATGTAATTACATACACGTCCACACACGCACATATACATATCTATACATCTCAACATATACATATATACACATGTACATAATTCATACTTGCTGCCTTTATTCATTCCCGTCGCCACCCTGCCACGCATGAAATGAAAACCCCCTCCCCCGCATGTGCGCAAGGTAGCGCTAGGAGAAGACATCAAAGGCCACATTCATTCACACTCAGTCTCTAGCTGTCATGTATAATGCACCGAAACCACAGCTCCCTTTCTACATCCAGGCTCCACAAAACTTTCCATGGTTTACCCCACACGCTTCACATGCCCTGGTTCAATCCATTGACAGCACGTCAACCCCGGTATACCACATCGTTCCAGTTCACTCTATTCCTTGCACGCCTTTCACCCTCCTGAATGTTCAGGCCCCGATCACTCAAAATCTTTTTCACTCCATCTTTCCACCTCCAATTTGGTCTCCCACTTCTCCTCGTTCCCTCCACCTCTGACACATATATCGTCTTGGTCAATCTTTCCTCACTCATTCTCTCCATGTGACCAAACCATTTCAAAACACCCTCTTCTGCTCTCCCAACCACGCTCTTTTTATTACCACACATCTCTCTTTCCCTTTCATTACTTACTCGATCAAACCACCTCAAACATCTCATTTCCAGCACATCCACCCTCCTCTGCACAACTCTATCTATAGCCCACGCCTCGCAACCATATTACATTGTTGGAATCACTATTCCTTCAAACATACCCATTTTTGCTTTCCAAGGTAACATTCTCGACTTCCAAACATTCTTCAATGCTCCCAGAACCTTCGCCCCAGCCCCACCCTACGATTCACTTCTGCTTCCATGGTTCCATCCGCTGCCAAATCCACTCCCAGATATCTAAAACTCTTCACTTCCTCCAGTTTTTCTCCATTCAGACTTACCTCCCAATTGACTTGACCCTCAACCCTACTGTACCCAATAACCTTTCTTTTATTCACATTTACTCTCAACTTTCTTCTTTCACACACTTTACCAAACTCAGTCACCAGCTTCTGCAGTTTCTCACCCGAATCAGCCACCAGCACTGTATCATCAGCGAACGACAACTGACTCACTTCCCAAGCTCTCTCATCCACAACAGACTGCATACTAGCCCCTCTTTCAAAAACTCTTGCATTCACCTCCCTAACAACCCCATCCATAAACAAATTAAACAACCATGAAGACATCATGCACCCCTGCCACAAACCAACATTCACTGAGAACCAGTCACATTCCTCTCTTCCTACACATACACATGCTTACATCCTCGATAAAAACTTTTCACTGCTTCTAACAACTTACCTCCCACACCATATATTCTTAATACCTTCCACAGAGCATCTCTATCAACTCTATCATATGCCTTCTCCAGGTCCATAAATGCTACATACAAATCCATTTGCTTTTCTAAGTATTTCTCACATACATTTTTCAAAGCAAACACCTGATCCACACATCCTCTACCACTTCTGAAACCACACTGCTCTTCCCCAATCTGATGCTCTGTACATGCCTTCACCCTCTCAGTCAATACCCTCCCATATAATTTCCCAGGAATACTCAACAAACTTATACCTCTGTAGTTTGAGCACTCACTCTTATCCCCTTTGCCTTTGTACAATGGCACTATGCAAGCATTCCGCCAGTCCTCAGGCACCTCACCATGAGTCATACATACATTAGATAACCTTACCAACCAGTCAACAGTACAGTCACCCCCTTTTTTAATAAATTCCACTGCAATACCATCCAAACCTGCTGCCTTGCCAGCTTTCATCTTCAACAAAGCTCTTACTACCTCTTTTCTGTTTACCAAATCATTCTCCCCAACTCTCTCACTTTGCACACCACCTCCTTCACTCTTATCACACCTAAATTATGGGAAATATTGATATATAGGAAAAGGATAAGGAAGATATGAGTAATTAGTCAAAAATTAGGTATTGATAGAGTAAAAACAGTGGCACATAACTAAAATGCTGTGTCTAAATTAATTTTGAAAAATCCTGAAAGTAGTTGAGTATATCACAAAGATTAGTGCTAATTGTATGAATGCAAGTATTTGAGTTTATGAACAGGACTTAATTCTCATACATATGGAAAATTAAAAACTGAAATAAGAATGTATGGAAGGAAGTGATGATTTAAATTCAGGCTACACTTTTTTTCGCTAATGGAAATTTAGATAGAGGATAGTACCATAGAATGTTTAGCAGGTCAGGCAGGTCATTTTGAGCATTGTGGATAGTTTAGAGATAATATGTGAGCTGGCTTGTTGGGTTAAGGAATGAATGTAGCCTGTTCATATTTTTGAATGATACATGGTTCTGTGACATTGATAGGGCTAGAAGAGTGCTGGCAGTTTGAACTGTACTTAAGAAGTCACTTAAGACTTTATAGTTGCAAAAGTGATCGAAAATGAGAGGGAAGTACCCAATAAAGATTATTTTCATGAATGGTGTAGGAATTCAGAAAGAGTAGATGTAGAAAATCTGTATGAATCTGCCTTTTTTGTGTGTGTGATTAAGGTAAGTATAAAATTCCAGGAATAGGTTTTAGTTATAAGCAGTTGGAAATGGTAAGTCTTGTCGTGAAGTATGATCACTAGTGCACAAGACAAATTTAAAAGGTAATATGATATTTTAATGCAATACAGTGAGTTTGTGAATAAAGTGTTTAGAATGGTGCAGATGCCTTTGCATAGAAAGGTGCAGGAGTTTTGTGAAAGATATGAGATTTGAATATGTTGTAAATCTCATTATGTATATTGACAAAATACAGGTGTGCTAGGTCCGAATTGATTGATAGTTTCATATGTGTTGTGCAGTAATAGAGAAAAGTTTATTATCACTCCTTAGAGATCTTGAGAGAACAGATGGGGAAGTGTATCTTAAGAAGCTTATTGTGTTAGGTAACATGAAAAGATTGGTGAAAGACAGAATAGGAGGAGAGTGGCAGATATTTGATTCTAGGTGACAGGAACAATAGTGAAAGGATATATGGAACATGTACATCAGCAGATGTTGATGTTGCAAATGATGTAGGACCAAGAGCAGACAGAGATACAGCCTCATTTGCTTGCATCCTCTTTATCTGTCATGCACTAAAACCAGAGCCTCTCTGTCCACAGCCGAGCCCATAGACCTTTCTGCAGTTTATTCTGTATTCCAATATTCTCGTTCAGCTTATACAACATTTTTCCAATTCACTTTGTCCCATGCATGCCTTTCATCCTCCTTGTTCAGGCCCTGATAGTGCAAAGACAGTTTACTCCATCCTTCCATCTTTTATATTCCCTTGTACTGCTTGCCCTCTCCAGTTGACACATGTATTTTTTTAGGACGTTTCTCTTCATTTTTCTTCTCCATATGTCCAAATCATTTCATTTCAACACACCATGTTCAGCTTTTTTTAATCATACTCATGTTAATACCACACATCCCTGTTACACTATATTTCTTACATGAGCAACCTTTCACACTGTACATTGTTTTGGAGCATTATGGTTCCATCACATCCACCCTGTTCCATACAGTACTTTTTTATTTAGGACCCACAGCTGGTACCAATACAATAAGAACATGACATTCAACCCTTACATCAGAAACATCAACAGTAAAACAGTGAACAAACTAAATGCCCTTAGAAAACTAATTGGTACCATTTTTGAATTAGAAAAGAAACCTCTAACATCCTTTACAAAGACTCAACACATACACAGTGAAACAAAATATCCTCCCAATACAACCCCACCTCAACATGCTCAGCACTCAATTCTTTGCTGCTGCATTAGACCACTTCCTCAGGAAGGTAACGCCAGACATCTGTATGCCTTGGTTCCTTGAAATCCAGTTGGGAAAATTCATTGTGTGTTTTTTTGGTTTTTGTTTACGACTCTGCTAGTCAGCTGCTTGCTTCACATGGTTAGGATGTAAGATGTTAAATGTGATTATGAATTAAGAATGTGCAAGCATTAGGATCAAAAGTGATTGGAGGAATCACCGAATGGTTTTAAGTAAAGGTTAAGGTGGATTTAAGAAGGGAGGAAGAGTGTAGGGAGTAAGCTTTTGTAGTTTAGTTAGGAATATGGTAGGGTTAGGATTGAAAGTATTGAAGGGATTGCAGAATCCCTTTAAGAAAAGTCAAGGTGGATTTGAGAAGGGAGGAAGAGTACCATATTTTGCATTTAGACAGATAGGGGAAGGTTCCAGAGAAAAGAAATAAAGTATATGCTACATTTTTGGTTATATTAAAGGTAAGGCATTTGGAAGACTAGTAATGAGGTGTTTATGGAAGACCTTCAAATACTTCAGAGAGTTTTTATTTGGAAATAGTGCCTATTTTAGGGAAAATGGTGTGAGTGGTTTCAAATGAGAATGGTAATATAACATGATTGTAATGGGATGGTGCTTGGTATATGTTACTAAACCAGGAGAGAACAGAATGGAAGCTACTGCAGTTACTACATGCAGATGATACTCCTCTGTTTGCAGAATTAGAATGGAGTGTGATAGAGAACTAGATCTCTCTTTCCTTTGTATGAGGAGGATTTTAAATGAGTGCAAGTAATAGCAGGGTTCTAGTTTTTGAAAAGTGTAAGCAGTTGCATTGTAGTTTAAGTTTATATGAAGAAGTTAAGGTCACCTAGTTTAGGTATTTGGAGTAATGCTCACTAAGGATGATGATAAGGAAAACCGAAGTTAAAAGTAGTTACGCAAGGAATAAGAATGAGAGGTTTACTGATAACTCAGATGATGGAAGTAACTTGAGCATAGAGTGTGCATAAATACAGTATGATATAGGAGAATTTTTGGAAGATGCAGTGGAGTTGAATACCTTGTGTAGCACAGTTGGAATTAAAAGAATTTGTGAAGACTCATAGTGTAAGAAAGATTTGTAAAGTTAAGATATTAGAAAGAGACTTTGGGCCATGTATGACATATGACAAATGAAACGATGATGATCATTGGTAGTACAGCTGTGAGGTTCGAGAAGAGGTAGACTGTAAAAGCGATGCAGTAAGTAGACTTTTGTAGGTAGTGGTATTTCATATAAGGAAGTTAGGGAAATTATTTTATTTCCAATGGATGTGTTTTATGTGCTTTCATTACCAAATCATTTTCCTGCATAAGGTGATAAATTAAGAGCTGCTTATAGCAGTGAAGTTTTTATTCAGTATGTGTTCATTCTGTGTGAAGCTACACACCCACACACCAATTTTCAAATTACAATTTATCAAGTAGGTGAATGTCTTTGATCACAGGGGTTGTAGTTATTTGTGAATGTAACAAGCTCTTGTCGTATAGAATTGATGTTCCTGGAATCTCGTAGAATTGAATAGAATTAGATTGTCATGACTATAAGATGTTTAGATAGTAGAGTAAAATCAAATCATCAGAGAGTAACTGTTTAGCCAGTGTCCTGGAACTATAAGTGTTAATGTATTCAGTCAGACCCAGTTAGTAATAGGCTAGAGTGCTGAAAGAGCATTTTCAGCCGAAACCTTGCATTGATTTCTTAAAAATGCTTTTTCTGATAGCATTTGTGTTTGCTTAATATTATATTATTTCCATCCACTTGTTTGTTATGTTCCTGCACTGTTATGGTTGACTGCCTGCTGGATTAGGGTAGGCTTAGCTTGTGATGTTTTTTAAATGTGTACTTTCATTGTGCTCGTGTAAGTCATTATTTCCAAGGATATTGATTTTTAACCATCACATGGTCAGCTTATCCTTTCTGTTGTCTCTCAGAGGTGAAGTACTGACATAAATTCTGCCAGAATAGATTTTCAATCACAGGTGCAGTAGCATTCCTGGCACCAGTCGTTGTCATTGCAATATTTTTGTTACTTAATATTTTGCATTTGATTATGATAGTATACAAAGTTTGTAAGAACGTGAACTAATGCAGAATTGATTGACTTTGTTTCATTGCTTATTCTTTGCATATGTATAAAAACTGCATTCAGCCCTGATCCTGGTCAAGCTTATATGTTTAAAAGAAAATGTCTTGATGATCGGACTAGTTACATTTTACATTCTTCAGATTTTATTGTCCATTTATTTCACGATGCTAGATTTTTCAATAAGTTTGATAGTTTCTGTTTTGTAATGTTTGTACCAACTCTTCAGGTTACCCAGGTGGTCGACATTTGAGTGAGCGCGACCTTCCATCTAAAGTACTTGGTGAACACAATCAGGATTCCCCGGCACCTTCTCACCTTCATCAGGCTCCCCGTATGCAAGCATCCAAATCTGTCCCCTCATTAAACAGTGAGTTGCAAATCTAATCTTTGAGATTGTGTCTCATGCTTATTTGTTCTTTTCATTTTTCATTTTTAGTAGCTCGTCAGCTTCACTTTTCTTTTTATTTTATTGAAATCTAGTACAGCAATATCCTAATAGCTTAGAAAATGATGAATCATAATTTATTGGCTTAGGCATCCTGACCTAGCTTTGAAACTTCCATTTTTGTATATAGAACTGGTGTTTGTGTTGCCAAATGGTACACCAAGCTTTTTAGTTTTTTAGGTTCAGTTGCCATCTTCCAAAGGGTCAGAACTTCATATTAGGATAATTTGTAGGGGAGGCAAATTTATACTCGTCATTGTCAGAATAGTTTTCAAGGCTTTCAAGTACATAGATTAGATGTTAGAAAAAATTATGTCACCATATATTAGACAGGCTGTTACAGAAAATGTCACAGTATGCTAGACCCAAGTTAGAGGAGACATACTTCCGTGGTCCCCATTTTTAGGGAGACAGACATCTTTGCCAGAAAAGTCCAGTAGGGCATCAAAATATATAGCTTACCCAAGGTAGAAGGGAAGTGAAGGAGGAACTGGAGCTCAAGTTCCAGGTTTAATTGTTGTTATGATAATGTTGGGATGCAATGGTTCTCAAGGTTAGGTTGTAATACACCAGCTGGAGGGCACAACTAAAAATTAATTAAAAGTATTTTTAAAATCCCCAAAGAAATAGGATTTTTTATTGAAAACTACAAACCACTGCCAGATCTTATCCTGCATGGGTTTGGGATATAGCATTTTTGAATAATCTATTTGAGCTTTTCAACAACCTTAATTAAAAGCTCCAATGGAAGGAAACACTAGTGTCTGACTTTTTTTTTCTGTGCAAAGTCATTTAAGGTTACATTGGAATTTGAAGGAATTTGTAGAGTTAGAACCTCCTCAAATGCAAGGGCAGTACTCCATACTTAGCATTGATTACTTAGTATGATTAGAGCATCTGTTCAGAAAATTTTCAGTTTCTAAACAGGCCTTCTAGTTTCTTAGAGGCAGCCTGGATGATTTGAGTAATATGGAGTTTCCAAGATAAATTATATGTGTATTGTGATACTATCTTTATTGTATTGAGTTATGGAATTACGAAGCCATCAAAGAAAGTAGGAAAGGTTTATGGGGTTTTAGAATGAGAATTTGTAGCAAATTAGGTTTTAGAGGCATTAAACTCAATTGGTAGTGAATGAAGTGATAAGAATTTATACCACATGAAGTAGAAAACTAATGAAAATGTTCAGTATATACTTGAAAAAGAAACTGAAATACTGCTGTGGAGTATTATCCTAATCAGAGCACCTTAAAGTTAGCTAACTCACTTCACTGACTCATGAAATGGCGATCTAGTATGAAAAAAATCAGAAACTTCTCAAGCAGAATTAAGAGAATTGTGGTTATGAACTATGATGATATGTGAAGATAAGAATTTATTAGCTACAGAGAAGAAAGAAAATATATGTGATGACCTGTGCACTGTAACAATTTAAAGTAATAAAAAAGACAACATACTTACCATGAAAATATCATGTTAAGGAAGATACAGTGTAATTAAATCAATAAGAATACCTGCCTTAGTGAGGTATTATCAAAATCAGACAAACAGGGGTTTCATTCACTTGCTGAATTTTTAGCTGTCATGTAGTGCATCTATAATACACCAAATCAGATATGAGAGCAAATATAAGAACTTATTGAAAAAGTTGGTGACAAAGTTTCAGTTGTGAATATTCACCTATATATATCTGAAAATTACTTACTGTTAATTGTAGAAATTGTATTATCTGTATGACATTCAAATTTTTTCCCTCTACTCCTTAAATTGCTACACCTCATTTGGTATAGAAAATTCCCACCAAAATATGAGCGACATCAGTAGATGCAAATGTAAATAAATTGCAGCTGATCCACCTACCATAATTTAGGGAAGTTATGTATACAATAACATCATGCTTGTAAAGAAGTACTTTTATAGTATACATATGATAGATGAATGGAATGAAATGACCAGGACATGGTTAGTGCAGACAGTGCCTATGAATGTGAGAGGATGTATTATTGTAGAGAGTAGTCAAAAAGACAGGGCCCCCCACAAGTGTAAAACTTGTAATTACATCTTCAGCATGTACAGTGAATTTTGTCAAATGATGAGTGCTATGTGTAGTCACTTCCTTAAAGAGAGGCTTAGATGAAAAAATCGTAATTCCAAATAAATCCAAGAATGACATCAGTGCAGCTTGAAAGGTGTCAGACAGTAATAATAATTTTGATCAAGCTTTGTATGTAGTTAGATATTTTTGAACGAGCTGTATATTTGGTGAGTGCTTCATATTAGTCTTGCCTCATGGCAGGTTGATAATCTCTCTTCCTCATCTAGTAGAAATAACTTTCCTCTAATCAGAATGGGTTTTGTAAAAATAGTATTACTGTATTCGTTATTAATTATTACATGGATTCTCGATAAAAGTCAGTATTATTTGATACGTTAATTTAGAAATAGTGTCACTAGATAAGTAGGTTGATTTTGATAGTATGCATTGGAATAATGAAATTTGTTAAATGTTTCAGGTGAAGCAGGCAGTAGTGGTGGAGGAAAGCCAGCTTCTCTTGAGGTATTCAACCCATCATACTCCCGCACTTCCTCCAACACTTCTCTCTCACAGCCTCCCAATCCCCACTTTCCTCATCACCCTCATCACCAGCACCATCACCAACAACAGCAACAACAACAGCAGCAGCAACAGCAACATCAGCAGCAGCAGCAACCTCCAGTCCGTTCCAGGTAAAAAGATTGAATAACATTTCTACTGTAAACAATATTTTGCAGATTTAAAAAGTAAATTTTTTGAAACTCTTACTTTAGGTGATTGATTATTGATAAGTCATAGTTTCCATGTTCCATAGATAATGATTAAAAGAAATGTTCTATTGCTGTAGATGCTATTTAAGGAATATCCATCTATGTTTATCTCGAACCGATATCCTCTGGGAACTTCCATCAAGGTGGTAGCTACAGCAAAAGAGTCTCCACATATCCCTGTCCTTGCAGGCCTTCTTCACATACACTTTTCCACACATACTTCCACCTTATTTCCCTATGTCACATGCCTTCCTCAGACATCAACCCCTCTATTTATGCTGTAGTACACTCCCCTTGTTAATGCCCCCTCTTGCATTCTTTGAACACACCTAAACCCCCTCAAAGTATTACGTTTCACCCGCTCTGCCACTCCACAATTGATTCCCTTTTTATCTGCCTTACCAAATCACTCATACACTCACCCTTACCTTTCTTCATAACATTTAATCATACCTGATGCTCCTCACACATAGCTCATTTCCTTAGCCTGGATTCTTAACCTCTGTAACTCATTCCATGTCCATGTTTCAGCTTCATAGGTAAGTGTTGGGAAGACTGCATTGTCTTGTAATCCTTTCTTCACTTCCATGCTTTCACCTATACTCTTCATTAACCTATTAAGGGACCTAGTGACTCTTGTACATTGTACTTCTCTCTTCCTTATCTCTCCTTCCGTATCACCAATCTTACCTCTTCCATATTTCTCACCATATCTGTAACACAGTTTAGTACACTTTACTGACCCACTCTGTAGAGCTTCGCAGAATTTGTACTCGCTTGTTTTCTTTCAAACATCATTTCTTTTACTTGCATTTACCTTCATTTGCCTGGGCTTACACATGTCATAAAACAGTTTTACAACCTTCTGCAACTCCACTCTCAGCAAACAACACAGTATCATCCACAAATAGGCATGTCACTAGCTACTATTATACCACCACACTTCCTCTGCACCCCATTTCCCTAGTTTTGTGTTTGTTTCGTTTTTCACTCTTTCCACACATGTGTTAATAAGCCATGGTGACATCATGCAGCCATACCTCACACAGAAACTTTTGCTTAACTTTCCATCCACTCTTACACGTGCATTTACTCCATTATAGAAGGCTTTCACACCATCAAACAGATTTCCCACTGCCCTATATGCCTTCAACATATCCCATAAAGCATCCACTCAACTCTTTCGTATGCTATCTCCAGATCCATAAAAGCTGCAAATAAATTTGTATATCGCTAAATATTTTTACAGTCATTCTCACTGTAAAAAAATCAGATCCACACATCCTCCACTTTTCCTAAAGCCCCCTTGTTCCTCAGTGATTCTGCATTTAGTCTTTTCCATCTTTCTGTCAGTGAACACTCTTGTATACACTTTTCCTGCTGTACTTAACAACCTTATTCCCCTATAATTGATACATGCATCCCTCTTGGAACAAGGATCAATGATAGGTTCCACCCAATCCTCAGGCACACCCCTCTGCATTCATGCTAAATTACATATCAAAGACATCCACTCTATCACACTTTCTCAACCATACTTCAACATTTCGTCCATGATTCCAACCACTCCAGTTACCTTTCCTACCTTCAGCATTATTGTTGCCCTTTTTACCTCCCTTTTTGCTCTAGGCCCCTGCACTTGTATCCCTTTTCCTTCGATCCTCCATACTCATGTATGTAACAACTGCTGCCTCACCTTCTTCCACATTTGTTATTTCTTCAAAATGCCCTCCATATTTCTTTCACTTCCTTCTTTTGATTTGGCAACTCTCCTTCCTTACCTCTCACATTTGCATATCCACTCTTAATTCCACCTCTCCTTTTTCACCTCCTTCCTGTACAATTTTTATTTTCCCTAAACTTTCTACTCAACTTTCTTCCAGTGTCTTCATCTACTCCTTTTCTTCTTTCCTCCATTAGCTTCTTAACATTCTACTTATATTTATCATTTGATTATTATACTTTGTTGCTGTCTCCAGCGTTTGCGAGATAGCGTAAGGAAACAGACGAAAGAATGGCCCAACCCACCCACATACACATGTATATACATATTCATCCACACATGCACATATACATACCTATACATTTCCACGTATGCATATATATATATACATATGTACACATGTGCATAATTCATACTTGCTGCCTTTATTCATTCCCATTGCCACCCCTCCACACATGAAATGACAACCTCCTTCCCCTGCACGTGTGCAAGGTAGTGCTAGGAAAAGACAACAAATGCCACATTCGTTCACACTCAGCCTCTAGCTGTCATGTATAATGCACCAAAACCGCAGCTCCCTATCCACATCCAGGCCCCACAAAACTTTCCATGGTTTACCCCAGATGCTTCACATGCCGTGGTTCAATCCATTGACAGCACATTGACCCCAGTATACCACATTGTTCTAATTCACTCTATTCCTTGCACGCCTTTCACCCACCTGCATGTTCAGGCCCTGATCGCTCAAAATCTTTTCCACTCCATCCTTCCACCTCCAATTTGGTCTCTCACTTCTCGTTCCCTCCATGTCTGACACATATATCCTCTTTGTCAATCTTTCCTCACTCATTCTCTCCATTTGACCAAACCATTTCAATACACCCTCTTCTGCTGTCTCAACCACACTCTTTTTATTACCACACGTCTCTCTTACCCCTTCATTACTTACTCGATCAAACAACCTCACACCACATATTGTCCTTAAACATCTCATTTCCAACACATCCACCATCCTCCGCACAACCCTATCTATAGCCCAAGCCTTGCATCCATATAACATTGTTGGAACCACTGTTCCTTTACACATACCCATTTTTGCTTCCCGAGATAATGTTCTCACCTTCCACACATTCTTCAACGCTCCCAGAACTTTCGCTCCCCCTCTACCTTGTGACTCATTTCTGCTTCCATTGTTCCGTCCACTGCCAAATCCACTCTCAGATATCTAAAACACTTCACTTCCTCCAGTTTTTCTCCATTCAAACTTACCTCCCAATTGACTTGTCCCTCAACCCTAATGTACCTAATAACCATGCTCTTCACATTTACTTTCACCTTTCTTCTTTCTCACGCTTTACAAACTCAGTCACCAGCTTCTGCAGTTTCTCACCCGAACAGGCATCCAGCGAACAACAGATGACTTACTTCCCAAGCCCTCTCATCCACAACAGACTGCATACTTGCCCCTCTCTCCAAAACTTGCATTCACCTCCTTAACAACCCCATCCATAAATGAATTAAACAACCATGAAGACATCATGCACCCCTGCCACAAAATGACATTCACTGAGAACCAGTCACTTTCCTCTCTTCCTACCCATACACATGCCTTACATCCTTACATCATGCACCCCTGCCACAAAATGACATTCACTGAAAACCAGTCACTTTCCTCTCTTCCTACCCATACACATGCCTTACATCCTTGATAAAAACTTTTCAATGCTTCTAGCAACTTGCCTCCCACACCATATACTCCGTTTATATATATTATATTCTTTCCTCCTCCTTTGTTGAATTTCCATTGGTACTTTCCTTTTGGGCTTTCTGTATCTCTGATGCCTGTTTCTTTCTGGAATTCTTTCAAGGGTTGGTTAGTTCCTTACACTTAACAGGCCACTAGCAGAGGGCAAATCTAGCACAGTGTTTGCAGAGGCTCCTACATAATATTCTCACTGACTACTTCTACCTAATGTTTCCACCTATTGCTCATACTTAAATGTTCTTACAACTTCTGTTTACTGGTCCTACCATTTTGCCAAAAGGCAAGGCTTGCACATAGTGTTCACTACAAGAAAATCTAAAATTATGAAGAATGAGCTGTGTAAATTAAGTATTGTCAAGTGTTATGTGTGACAAGGAGAGATTCTGTGTTTGTAGGCAGAATGCCGGTAGTCCACACTTGGGTGAAGCAGAAAGAAAAGACAGCTGCCTGGGTCAAAGGAGTGCAACTTGACAATCACTAAGTGCTTTCTTACCACACAGCCAGCACTAACCTTATGCTTTTTCTTTTCTTCCTCAGCACTTCTAATGTCAACCATCCACCATCTATATCCCCTTTTATTCTTATATATCACATCCTTGTATCCAACTACTAATTCTACAACCTTTAACAGAATGCTTTGACCAAAGATAATAATTATGGTATGCTCATAGTAGGGAGTTATCTATACTCCCAGACTAATACCACTTCTAAGTGCTTGTTATCCACTGTATCCATAAGATAGTGAAGAGGATACATTAGAATTGCTATAATAAGAAAATCTTCTTAGGTAGTTAATGATTGATATTATTTTCAGGTCTACTCAGAACTTAAGTGATGGAAGTTATCAAGGTCTTGTTGGTCGTCATCCAAGTAATCCAAGCCTTGTGGTGGAAGAGGAACGGTACTACCAGAATGTTAACTTTCATCAAGGTCCTCAAGATTTTCGCATGGGTTCAACACGTACTCGTCCAAGTCAAATGCTACCTATGGGCTCTCCGGCCTCACAGGAATCTTCAGAACAAATGCGACCTGATCCTCGACTTGAGCACCGTCCAGCTTCAGCTTTTATGCAGCGTGAAGATATGATGTCTCATCGATCAGAATTACAGCGGCCAGCTTCTCAACGAGACCTTCGTGCCGATGCAAAAATGTTGGAGATGACAGAAGAAGTGCGAAGACGAGAGGAACGTGCACGTCACAATGGTCACCCACCTGCCTCTCAACCACAGCGTTTAGGCCAACCCCAGCCATCTCATCGTGTGCCAAATGCCTTCCCTCCTTCAGGTGCCCCATTCTCTCCTGAAGGCTATGGTGGCTCACAGGGCTTTCCAGGTCAGCATTCTGGTTACCACCAAACCCCATCACAGCCTCCAATTAATCCTCAAGGAACTGTGCCAGGGCTTCAGCATACACCTCAGCATGCCCATCCACAATATAGTGGACATGGACAAAGTTTCCCTGGTAAGCTTCCTCCTCCAACAGCCCCTAAGCCTAAATCTCAGGGTGGACTACAGAGTTCTGTAACGTCTGATGCACCAGAGAAACCATCACGACAGTTTGGCAGTGAAGGAAATACTCCTGGTGATGGACCTCCTCGACCTCCTCCACCAGAGGAGGGTTATCGGGACTCTCCTCCACCTCCACCTCCCCCTACTTCAACTCATCCTCTTCTTCAGGGTAACCGTCCAGCTTCCAGTGTGGGCCATTCTAGCCAACTTCCCGCCATGAATACCTACAACAAGACCAGTCCATGGGACAGAGAACAGAAGGAACTAGTAAGAATCAGTTTTTGTGCATGTATATATATATTTATGTATATCCCTGGGGTTAGGGGAGAAAGAATACTTCCCACGCATTCCCCGCGTGTCATCGAAGGCGACTAAAGGGGACGGGAGTGGGGGACTAGAAACCCCCCCCCTTCTTGTATCTTAACTTTCTAAAAGGGGAAACAGAAGAAGGAGTCACTCGGGGAGTGCTCATCCTCCTCGAAGCCTCAGATTGGGGTGTCTAAATGTGTGTGGATGTAACCAAGATGAGAAAAAAGGAGAGATAGGTAGTATGTTAAGGAAAGGATCCCGGATGTTTTGGCTCTGAGTGAAACGAAACTCAAGGGTAAAAGGGAAAAGTGGTTTGGGGAGGTTTCAGGAGTAAAGTCAGGGGTTGGTGAGAGGTAAGAGCAAAGGAAGGAGTAGCACTACTCCTATAACAGGAGTTGTGGGAGTATGTGATAGTGTAAGAAAGTAGACTCTAGATTGATATTGGTAAAACTGAAAGTGGATGGAGAGAGATGGGTGATTATTGGTGCCTGTGCACCTGGTCATGAGAAGAAAGATCATGAGAGGCAAGTGTATTAGGAGCAGCTGAGTGAGTGTGTTAGTAGTTTTGATGCACGAGACCAGGTTATAGTGATGGGTGATTTGAGTGCAAAGGTGAGTAATGTGGCAGTTAAGGGAATAATTGGTGTACATGGGGTGTTCATTGTTATCAATGGAAATGGTGAAGAGCTTGTTGATTTGTGTGCTGAGGAAGGACTGGTGATTGGGAATACTTGGTTTAAAAAGAGAGATATATATAAGTATATGTATGTAAGTAGGAGAGATGGCCAGAGAGCATTATTGGATTACGTGTTAATTGGTAGGTGCGTGAAAGAGAGACTTTTGGATGTTAATGTGCTGAGAGGTGCAATTAGAGGGATGTTTGATCATTATCTTGTAGAGGCGAAGGTGAAGATTTGTAGAAGTTCTCAGAAAAGAAGAGAGAATGTTGGGGTGAAGAGAGTGTTGAGAGTAAGTGAGCTTGGGAAGAGACTTGTGTGAGGAAGTACCAGGAGAGACTGAGTGCAGCATGGAAAAAGGTGAGAGCAAAGGATGTAAGGGCAGTGGGGGAGGAATGGGATGTATTGAGGGAAGCAGTAATTGCTTGCACAAAAGATGCTTGTGGCATGAGAAGCATGGGAGGTGGGCAGATTAGAAAGGGTAGTGAGTGGTGGGATGAAGAAGTAAGATTATTTGTGAAAGAGAAGAGAGAGGCATTTGGACGATTTTTATATTCATGTATATGTTTGAATTCATATTTTTTTCTACATCAGCACTTGCTTCTTCACCTGTGACTCGACCGTTGTGCAAGCTATATCTTATTTTGAATCTATTGAACCATGACTTACTGTGAAGTTCTCGATGTATTCCTCTCCTGCTCGCTCCTTCAAAGTCTCAAAAAGACTTCTATCCCTCCCCTGAGTTGTTAGAAGCTTAATGGTACACATTTTTAAATTTGATCTTCCATCCACAGCATCAACAACTTACCCTTTTCGTGGATGGGCCCTTGTCATTGCTTTGTTATTATTTTAGACTTCTTACTTGCCTAATCTTTCACTGCTTCATGTATTTTTTCTTTTCCTTCAAAACTGTTATGCCCATCGAATGGGACAACTGTAGGTCACATGCAGTCACATTAACTTTTTTTCCCCATTCATATTGGGTGATAACCTTCATTTTCATTGCCAAGTTGAGCATCTTCCGCAGCTTTTTGCCAGATCTATTAACGTGTGATGGGGTTTTCCTCTTGCTTGTCATCTTCTTTGGGGTTTAGTACTGATATGGTTTAATCCAGCTTGAAAATTCAATAGATTCTTTTTATTAACTTGTACCTACTGAATGGTAACAGTGCAAGCAGTGAGAGAGATGCTGTGATGTACACAGTGCTGGGATTGTCTGACATTCACTGTTGTACACATCCAGGCATTACCATTGGCGAACGTACGACCAAGCGTAATTTTTTTCATATTTTCTTTGATTTATATTTTTTCCTTCGTCAGCACTTACTTCTTCACCTGTGACTTGAGCATTGTGCAAGCTGTATCTTCTTTTAAATTTGTTGAACCATGACTTGCTGTGAAGTTCTTGATGTAATCCTTTCCTGCTCGCTCCTTCAGAGTCTCAAAAAGACATCAAGCCTTTGCCTGAATTGTTAGTAAGCTTAGTGGTAGATGTATTTTAATTTGATCCTCCATCCACAGCATCAACACCTTTTCCATTTAGTGGATGGGCCCTTGTTGTTGCTTTGTTATTATCATAGAGTTCTTACTTGCCAAATCTTTCATTGCTTCTCGTACTTTTTCTTTGTCATTCAAAATTGTGGAGACCATCGAACAGGACAACTGTAGATCACATGCAATCATATTACCTTTTTTCCTCCTTCATATTGGGGAAGTACTTCAATTTTCAATTCCAAATCAAGCGCTCTCCTCAGCTTTTTGCCAGATCTATCAACGTATGATGTGATGATGTGTTTTTCCTCTTGCTTGTCATCTTCTTTGGGGTTTAGTACAGGAATGGTTTAATCCAATAAGAATATTTGTTAGATTACCTTGAATACCTTGCACTTACTGAATGGTAATTGAAAGCAAGAAATGAGAGAGATGCTGTGATGTACACAATGCCAAGATTGTCTGACATTCACTATCATATGTACGCAGCTGTTAGCACTGGCAGATGTACAACCAAACAGGATGGTGATGCTATTTCCCGTGGGGTGGGGTAGTGCCAGGAATGGATGAAGGCAAGCAAGTATGAATGTATGTATATGCATATATACACATATATATGTGTACGAATAAAGTGTATATGAACGCGCACCTTCATAGAACATACAAAGCTCCATCAGCCAGGATCGAACCTGGGACCCCTTGTGCAAGAGGCAGGCATGCTAACCGCTAGGCTAAGGGACTGTATAATAGGAAACAACTATTTGAAATACTAAGTACTCGAATACCCTTTGTCTCACTATGGTGAGCAACAAGGTCTATCGGTTGTTTCGGAACAGAACACATAGCCAGCTGAGTGTTTTACCGAACCTGACTGTACAACGCGGAGTTATATGAATACTTTATATGAATACTTTATTCGTATTCATATAACCGCATTGTACAGTCAGGTTCGGTAAAACGCTCTCAGCTGGCTATGTGCTCTGTTCGGAAACAACCGATAGACCCCGTTGCTCACCATAGTGAGACGAAGGGTATTCGAATACTTAGTATTTCGAATAGTTGTTTCCTATTATACAGTCCCTTAGCCTAGCGGTTAGCATGCCTGCCTCTTGCACAAGGGGTCCCAGGTTCGATCCTGGCTGATGGAGCTTTGTATGTTCTATGAAGATATATATGTGTATATATGTATATGTATGGTTGCGAGGCGTGGGCTATGGATAGAGTTGTGCGCAGGAGGGTGGATGTGCTGGAAATGAGATGTTTGAGGACAATGTGTGGTGTGAGGTGGTTTGATCAAGTAAGTAATGTAAGGGTAAGAGAGATGTGTGGAAATAAAAAGAGCATGGTTGAGAGAGCAGAATGGGTGTTTTGAAATGGTTTGGGCACATGGAGAGAATGAGTGAGGAAAGATTGACTAAGAGGATATATGTGTCGGAGGTGGAGGGAACGAGGAGAAGTGGGAGACCAAATTGGAGGTGGAAAGATGGAGTGAAAAAGATTTTGAGTGATCGGGGCCTGAACATGCAGGAGGGTGAAAGGCGGGCAAGGAATAGAGTGAATTGGATCGATGTGGTATACTGGGGTTGACGTGCTGTCAGTGAATTGAATCAGGGCATGTGAAGCGTCTGGGGTTAACCATGGAAAGTTCTCTGGGGCCTGGATGTGGAATGGGAGCTGTGGTTTCGGGCATTATTGCATGACAGCTAGAGACTGAGTGTGAACGAATGAGGCCTTTGTTGTCTTTTCCTAGTGCTACCTCGCACACATGAGGGGGGAGGGGGATGGTATTCCATGTGTGGCGAGGTGGCAATGGGAATGAATAAAGGCAGACAGTGTGAATTGTGTGCATGGGTATATATGTATGTGTCTGTGTGTGTATATATATGTGTACATTGAGATGTATAGGTATGTATATTTGCGTGTGTGGACGTGTATATATATACATGTGTATATGGGGGTGGTTTGGGCCATTTCTTTCGTCTATTTCCTTGTGCTACCTCGCAAACGCGGGAGACAGCGACAAAGTAAAATAAAAAAAAGAATGTATATGTATGTGTATGTATAGGTAGGTATATGTTGATATGTATGTGTATGGGCATTTATGTATATATATGTGTATATGAGTGGATGAGCCATTCTTCGTCTGTTTCATGGCGCTACTTGCTGACATGGGAAACAGCAATTAAGTATAATATTTTTATTTTTATTTATTTTTCTCTGGTCGTATGTACGGCTGGTTATAAGCCACATATGTTGTAAGTTGGGGAGCATTTATATATATACAAAGCTCCCAACCTTGCCAAACAAAAAAAGGAGCACATGGCAAAACTATGGAATTTTGATTAAAAAGAAAAAGGAATTTTGCAAAACGAAAGTTACAGTCGCTTATACCGCTTTTAAGTGTTTTACATAGACATTATTTGGCATTTATAAGGTAATATGAACATTTTCACTGGTCTGTTAGAGGTTAGCCGCATCGAATATTACAGGAAAGGATTGGGTTTATACACAGTAGTTCATTTTATCCCCATTAATTAATGGTTAAAGCCCAGGTAAACTGATGTGATGATGTAACTTTTGTGCTGAGGATTTGATTTTTTTTAGCCAAGTTTTTGTTGTTATTCTTCATCTGTCATTGCTAGAAAATCATTGTAAATTTTGCTGCTTTGAAGAACAGCAATTGATGGAAGGGTTCTAGTCATTTCTTATCCATTTCTGTACATGATGATTTTGTGTGACTTTTTGAAGCCTCAGGAGGGCCTGGCCTAGGAGTAGGACTATCCTGGTTACACAAGCTAAAGTTATGATCGAATGGTAAGACCAATCCTGCAACAATTTGTGTGGTCATTTCTGCGAAATGGCTGGAAATTGACCGCTGTCTGACTTATTTTGTACACTGCAGTAGTACTTGTGTGTGCGATGAGAGCACACACTATGTATTAAACAGTGGACCCCTGTTAACTTCCCTGCATTACATACACAATATATGTACAATACATGAACATACAACCAGAATTTTGAAAAGATTTATTTTATGAAAAATCGTACTGCCGTATTTGTCTCATAAAACGTAATATGTATGGCAAAAATGCCTTTATCTGGCTGCTATCATGTTATAGATATGAATCCAGAAGTGATTATAACTTACCTTTTTGTCAGATTCTTAGAATATATTTTTTTTATTATACTTTGTCGCTGTCTCCCGCGTTTGCGAGGTAGCGCAAGGAAACAGACGAAAGAAATGGCCCAACCCCCCCCATACACATGTATATACATACGTCCACACATGCAAATATACATACCTACACAGCTTTCCATGGTTTACCCCAGACGCTTCACATGCCTTGATTCAATCCACTGACAGCACGTCAACCCCGGTATACCACATCGCTCCAATTCACTCTATTCCTTGCCCTCCTTTCACCCTCCTGCATGTTCAGGCCCCGATCACACAAAATCTTATTCACTCCATCTTTCCACCTCCAATTTGGTCTCCCTCTTCTCCTTGTTCCCTCCACCTCCGACACATATATCCTCTTGGTCAATCTTTCCTCACTCATCCTCTCCATGTGCCCAAACCACTTCAAAACACCCTCTTCTGCTCTCTCAACCACGCTCTTTTTATTTCCACACATCTCTCTTACCCTTACGTTACTCACTCGATCAAACCACCTCACACCACACATTGTCCTCAAACATCTCATTTCCAGCACATCCATCCTCCTGCGCACAACTCTATCCATAGCCCACGCCTCGCAACCATACAACATTGTTGGAACCACTATTCCTTCAAACATACCCATTTTTGCTTTCCGAGATAATGTTCTCGACTTCCACACATTCTTCAAGGCCCCCAGGATTTTCGCCCCCTCCCCCACCCTATGATCCACTTCCGCTTCCATGGTTCCATCCGCTGCCAGATCCACTCCCAGATATCCAAAACACTTCACTTCCTCCAGTTTTTCTCCATTCAAACTCACCTCCCAATTGACTTGACCCTCAACCCTACTGTACCTAATAACCTTGCTCTTATTCACATTTACTCTTAACTTTCTTCTTCCACACACTTTTCCAAACTCAGTCACCAGCTTCTGCAGTTTCTCACATGAATCAGCCACCAGCGCTGTATCATCAGCGAACAACAACTGACTCACTTCCCAAGCTCTCTCATCCCCAACAGACTTCATACTTGCCCCTCTTTCCAAAACTCTTGCATTTACCTCCCTAACAACCCCATCCATAAACAAATTAAACAACCATGGAGACATCACACACCCCTGCCGCAAACCTACATTCACTGAGAACCAATCACTTTCCTCTCTTCCTACACGTACACATGCCTTACATCCTAGATAAAAACTTTTCACTGCTTCTAACAACTTTCCTCCCACACCATATATTCTTAATACCTTCCACAGAGCATCTCTATCAACTCTATCATATGCCTTCTTCAGATCCATAAATGCTACATAGAATACATAGAATAAAGGAGTTTTATATTTTTTCTATAAATGTTATCTCATCTCCCATTGTTACAGTTCTAACTTATCTCCCACATTGATAGTCATAGCTTCCTTTAAGAGTTGTATTTAATCAAAATTATTCCTATTCCCTTAATGGTCTTGATTTTTATGTTATAGAAGACAGAAGTGATATGAGCCTTTGCAAGGAAGGGGAATTTGGTGTTTTGGATGGTTTTAGTATTGGTATGATGTTGGTATGTTTCAAGATGTTAGGGAGTTTGTTGTTATGTCAGGATTGGATGAGTTTATCTGTAAATGCTTAGACTGTGACTAGGCCAAAGAGTTTTATGTGAAAGTATGATATATTGTTAGGGCCTGTTTTAGAAGAGTTCTTTAAGGTTTTAATTTTAATGCTTTTATCTCTGGGAATGAAGGGTAGGTGAGAACTTTTGAGGATTTTATGTAGTTTTCTAAACTCTCCTGTTTAGGGATGTGGTTAGTTTGTTGCTTATTTTTGAGTAGTGTTTGATAACTATATTAATGTAATTACCTTTTCGTATTTATGATTGTCTTTTTCCTCTGTGATTTCATTGTTTTCACTGAAAATGAAAATTCTGACAGCTTTTGATTTTTTTTTTTTTTTCAGCATGATCTCCGTCGTCGTGAGGCTGCCCGACATTGGCGTGATGAGCAGATATCCTCTCTAGAAAGTCTTGAGGTGCGTACGTCTCAGCAAGATGAGAGACTGCGCACTCTTCGTTTAGAAAGGGAATTCCAGCGTCGTGCAGAGGAAGCTCTTACTAATGATGATGATGATGATGAAGATGGTGATGATAATGATAAAGAGGTGTCTCCTGGAAATGATAGTGAAAACAACCTGAGAAGAGGCCCAGAGAATAACATAGTTAGGGAATATAAACCTTCAAATACCACACAGGCAATTCCTTCTGGGCAAGAGCCTCGGATGAATGGAGGGGGACCTGTTGATGAAGAGCGTGCACGGAAGGTAGATGAGATTCGTAGAAAACAACAGGAATTGGAGGCTGCTAGAGAAGCTGAAGAACGTCTCTTACGAGAGGCCCAGCGTAGGCAACAAGAGGAACAGATGCGTCGTTTTCAGCAGGAGCAGCAACAACAGCAGCAGCAGCAACAACAGCTACAACAGGCAGCTCCCCCTCAACATCCACACTATCAGCATCAGCATCGTGCAACCCAACGGTTAGACTCTTTAGTTGCTACTCCATTCCACTCTCAGTACAGCAATGGTCCTGTAAATGGAATACGGGGACCTCATACCAGTTATTCAGACCAAGGTGGAGTCAATGAGAGTAGTCATCGTTTAGAGACTGTGGTAACTGGGGCACAACACAGTCCAGTCCCACCAGAACGAGGTTCCTCTTATTCTGTAATGCAACAGCAAACAGTTGTTCCTTCTCAGCCTGGAGCTAACAATCGCTATAAGAGTCCAGATGCTCCGCAAACAACTATCAAACGTGTCCAGTTCTCAGAAACCACGACTGGTGATGCACACATCACTTATGACAATAATGCAAACCAGGAGAAAACGCCACGACAAGACCCAAATGTATGTACCATTATATATAATGTGGTTTTACCTAATATAGAATAGCTATGATCTTTAAATAGTATTATTGTATATATTATTATTATTATTATATTTAATCGCTGTTTCCCATGTCAGCGAGGTAGTGCCAGGAAACAGACAAAGAATGGCCCATCCACTCATATATATATATATATATATATATATATATATATATATATATATATATATATATATATACACATAAACACCCATACGTACTTACATATACATTTTTTTTTATTTTTATTATACTTTGTCGCTGTCTCCCGCGTTAGCGAGGTAGCGCAAGGAAACAGACGAAAGAAATGGCCCAACCCCCCCCCATACACATGTATATACATACGTCCACACACGCAAATATACATACCTACACAGCTTTCCATGGTTTACCCCAGTCGCTTCACATGCCTTGATTCAATCCACTGACAGCACGTCAACCCCGGTATACCACATCGCTCCAATTCACTCTATTCCTTGCCCTCCTTTCACCCTCCTGCATGTTCAGGCCCCGATCACACAAAATCTTTTTCACTCCATCTTTCCACCTCCAATTTGGTCTCCCTCTTCTCCTCGTTCCCTCCACCTCCGACACATATATCCTCTTGGTCAATCTTTCCTCACTCATTCTCTCCATGTGCCCAAACCACTTCAAAACACCCTCTTCTGCTCTCTCAACCACGCTCTTTTTATTTCCACACATCTCTCTTACCCTTACGTTACTCACTCGATCAAACCACCTCACACCACACATTGTCCTCAAACATCTCATTTCCAGCACATCCATCCTCCTGCGCACAACTCTATCCATAGCCCACGCCTCGCAACCATACAACATTGTTGGAACCACTATTCCTTCAATTATACTTTATTATACTTTGTCGCTGTCTCCCGCGTTTGCGAGGTAGCGCAAGGAAACAGACGAAAGAAATGCCCCCCCCCCATACACATGTATATACATACGTCCACACACGCAAATATACATACCTACACAGCTTTCCATGGTTTACCCCAGACGCTTCACATGCCTTGATTCAATCCACTGACAGCACGTCAACCCCGGTATACCACATCGCTCCAATTCACTCTATTCCTTGCCCTCCTTTCACCCTCCTGCATGTTCAGGCCCCGATCACACAAAATCTTTTTCACTCCACCCCTCCACCTCCAATTTGGTCTCCCTCTTCTCCTCGCTCCCTCCACCTCCGACACATATATCCCCCTGGTCAATTTCTCCTCACTCATCCTCCCCATGTGCCCAAACCACTTCAAAACACCCTCCTCTGCTCTCTCAACCACGCTCTTTTTATTTCCACACATCTCCCCTATCCTCACGTTACTCACTCGATCAAACCACCTCACACCACACACTGTCCTCAAACATCTCATTCCCAGCACATCCATCCTCCTGCGCACAACTCCATCCATAGCCCACGCCTCGCAACCATACAACATTGTTGGAACCACTATTCCTTCAAACATACCCATTTTTGCTTTCCGAGACAACGTTCTCGACCTCCACACACTCTTCAAGGCCCCCAGAATTTTCGCCCCCTCCCCCACCCCATGATCCACTTCCGCTTCCATGGTTCCATCCGCTGCCAGATCCACTCCCAGATATCCAAAACACTTCACTTCCTCCAGTTTTTCTCCATTCAAACTCACCTCCCAATTGACCTGACCCTCAGCCCTACTGCACCCAACAACCTTGCTCTTATTCACATTCACTCTTAACTTTCTTCTTCCACACACTTTACCAAACTCAGTCACCAGCTTCTGCAGTTTCTCACATGAATCAGCCACCAGCGCTGTATCATCAGCGAACAACAACTGACTCACTTCCCAAGCTCTCTCATCCCCAACAGACTTCGTACTTGCCCCTCTTTCCAAAACTCTTGCATTTACCTCCATAACAACCCCATCCATAAACAAATTAAACAACCATGGAGACATCACACACCCCTGCCGCAAACCTACATTCACTGAGAACCAATCACTTTCCTCTCTTCCTACACGTACACAATGCCTTACATCCTCGATAAAAACTTTTCACTGCTTCTAACAACTTTCCTCCCACACCATATATTCTTAATACCTTCCACAGAGCATCTCTATCAACTCTATCATATGCCTTCTCCAGATCCATAAATGCTACATACAAATCCATTTGCTTTTCTAAGTATTTCTCACATACATTCTTCAAAGCAAACACCTGATCCACACATCCTCTACCACTTCTGAAACCACACTGCTCTTCCCCAATCTGATGCTCTGTACATGCCTTCACCCTCTCAATCAATACCCTCCCATATAATTTACCAGGAATACTCAACAAACTTTTTTTTTTTTTTTTTTTTTTTTTTTTTTTTTTTTTTTTTATATACTTTGTCGCTGTCTCCCGCGTTTGCGAGGTAGCGCAAGGAAACAGACGAAAGAAATGGCCCAACCCACCCCCATACACATGTATATACATACGTCCACACACGCAAATATACATACCTACACAGCTTTCCATGGTTTACCCCAGACGCTTCACATGCCTTGATTCAATCCACTGACAGCACGTCAGCCCCGGTATACCACATCGCTCCAATTCACTCTGTTCCTTGCCCTCCTTTCACCCTCCTGCATGTTCAGGCCCCGATCACACAAAATCTTTTTCACTCCATCTTTCCACCTCCAATTTGGTCTCCCTCTTCTCCTTGTTCCCTCCACCTCCGACACATATATCCTCTTGGTCAATCTTTCCTCACTCATCCTCTCCAGGTGCCCAAACCACTTCAAAACACCCTCTTCTGCTCTCTCAACCACGCTCTTTTTATTTCCACACATCTCTCTTACCCTTACGTTACTCACTCGATCAAACCACCTCACACCACACATTGTCCTCAAACATCTCATTTCCAGCACATCCATCCTCCTGCGCACAACTCTATCCATAGCCCACACCTCGCAACCATACAACATTGTTGGAACCACTATTCCTTCAAACTTATACCTCTGTAATTTGAGCACTCACTCTTATCCCCTTTGCCTTTGTACAATGGCACTATGCACGCATTCCGCCAATCCTCAGGCACCTCACCATGAGTCATACATACATTAAATAACCTTACCAACCAGTCCACAATACAGTCACCCCCTTTTTTAATAAATTCCACTGCAGTACCATCCAAACCTGCTGCCTTGCCGGCTTTCGTCTTCCGCAAAGCTTTCACTACCTCTTCTCTGTTTACCAAATAATTTTCCCTAACCCTCTCACTTTGCACACCACCTCGACCAAAACACCCTATATCTGCCACTCTATCATCAAACACATTCAACAAACCTTCAAAATACTCACTCCATCTCCTTCTCACATCACCACTACTTGTTATCACCTCCCCATTTGCGCCCTTCACTGAAGTTCCCATTTGCTCCCTTGTCTTACGCACTTTATTTACCTCCTTCCAGAACATCTTTTTATTCTCTCTAAAATTTAATGATACTCTCACACCCCAACTCTCATTTGCCTTTTTTTTCACCTCTTGCACCTTTCTCTTGACCTGTCTCTTTTTTCTTTTATACATCTCCCACTCAATTGCATTTTTTCCCTGCAAAAATCGTCCAAATGCCTCTCTCTTCTCTTTCACTAATACTCTTACTTCTTCATCCCACCATTCACTACCCTTTCTAATCAACCCACCTCCCACTCTTCTCATGCCACAAGCATCTTTTGCGCAATCCATCACTGATTCCCTAAATACATCCCATTCCTCCCCCACTCCCCTTACTTCCATTGTTCTCACCTTTTTCCATTCTGTACTCAGTCTCTTCTGGTACTTCCTCACACAGGTCTCCTTCCCAAGCTCACTTACTCTCACCATCCTCTTCACCCCAACATTCACTCTTCTTTTCTGAAAACCCATACAAATCTTCACCTTAGCCTCCACAAGATAATGATCAGACATCCCTCCAGTTGCACCTCTCAGCACATTAACATCCAAAAGTCTCTCTTTCGCACGCCTGTCAATTAACACGTAATCCAATAACGCTCTCTGGCCATCTCTCCTACTTACATAAGTATACTTATGTATATCTCACTTTTTAAACCAGGTATTCCCAATCATCATATACATATCAACATATACATACATACATACACATGTACGTATTCATACTTGCTTGCCTTCATCCATTCCTGTCACTACCCTGCCCCACAGGAAATAGCATTGTTACCCCCTGCTTCAGGGAGATAGCGCCAGGAAAACAGACAAAAAAGGCCACATTCGTTCACGCTCAATCTCTAGCTGTCACATGTAATGTACTGAAACCACAGCTCCCTGTTCACATCCAGACCCCACAGACCTTTCCATGGTTAATCCCAGATGCTTCACATGTCCTGGTTCAGTCCATTGACAGCACATTGACCCTGGTATACTACATCATTCCAATTCATTCTTTCTTTGCCCGCTTCTCACCCTCCTGTATGTTCAGGCCCCAATCGCTCAAAATCTTTTTCACTCCATCCTTCCACCTCCAATGTGGTCTCCCACATCTCCTTGTTCCCTCCATCTCTGACACATATACCCTCTTTGTCGATCTAGATATGTATCATTATTGTTCCTTTGAAGTGCATGCATCTTACAGTGATTGTTTTTTTTATTTTCAAGCATATCAGACCGTACATTCACAAGGCAAGTAGTCTGTTACTTGTTTACTTTTATTTAAAATTTCCATAGTAATGGCAAAATTTTATAGATTTGAAAACATATATATCAACATTATCATTTGGATGCCACTACAATTTTCCAATATGAAAAGCATCATTTTTATGAAAGTTTACTTTTTGGAGTGAAAGATATCAGGAATCTTTATGATGCCATTACTTATCTGATAACCAAATAGCATTCTTTGCATTCTTTGAAATTTTGCAAATACATGTATATCCTACAAATTCAAGGATGTTTATAAAAAGTCAATACCTGTTGAATACATAGGGAAGTCTCTTTGGGTCTTTACCCCCTACTAAAGTGGTAAGATTTTTTCATGCATGTTTACCATTTTCCACATCAGTGAAGTACCAGGAACGGATGAAGAAATGGCCTCATTAGATTACAATAGTGAGGAAGTGCTAGGGACAGATGAACAAATGGCCTCCTTCAGGTCACATCCACTCCCTACTGTTCATGTATAATCCACCGAAACCACGTCCCACAGACCTTTCCATTAGACTTAATATCTTGAAAAATGAATCATACTGTAGCAGCAATTATATTCAGACTTGGGCATTGCCTTTATATTTATAGTTAATTACAAGTCAAAATGCTCAAGTAGATATAAGAAGTTATCAGGTTGTGTTTATGAAAAGAGAGTTTCACATTTGGGCCCCATTTCTTACCCTCTTTTGTAACTCATTTTCCTAGTTCCTTATGTATATGTAATAATCTGTATTTATGTACTGAAACTATGACAGCTGAAGTGAATTGAAGTTGGAAGAAGGGGTAAGGTGTGTTTGAGTAGAACCATGTGGAAGGAAAGTCATTGTTTGTTGGAGCAGAGATGGGCTTGTTTGAAGGTATTGTAATCTGAACAGTGCTGTATGGACCATGAACGAATAATGGAATAAGTTAGATGTGCTAAAAATGAAATGCTTGAGGACTGGGTGGGGCTTAAGGTGGGTTGATCATGTAAGGAATGTCATTGTCAGGGAGAAGTGTGATTATGAATTTAGTCTTATTGAGAGGGTCTACCAAATTGTGCTGAAATGGTTCAAATAAATGGAGAGGATGAGTGAAGAGATACTGACAGAGAAGATCTTTTTGCCTTTTCATGCCTTAGCAAGGATGCATTGAGAAAATATCTTACTTGGTTCCTCCTCCTTGGTGCATGCTCAAACTTCCAGTTTGTAGATTTGCTTGTCAGTTGTTTGTATCACTCATGAGAGAACCTTTGAAGTCCAAAGACCCTCCTAGGCCATGAGAGTGCCTTTTAGAGATAATGAATTGTTTCACGTTACTCACTTAACTTATAGTTACATTGTAAAATAACTAGGAGATGCATTTCATCATACTTTTGCTTTTAGGTCACAAAGCAACCAGCATTTTAAACCCAAAATAATGACACTGATATTGTACCGAATTATGTTTTGTTTATGTAACATATTGTCCTTTTTTTGTGTTATTAAGAGCTGATTTATAAGGATGCAAGGTATTGGCTTTTGATGAGGATGTGCAGAGGAGGGTGGATGTGTTGTAAATTAAATGTTTAAGGACAATGTGTGGTGTGAGGTAGTTTGATCAAGTAAGTAATAAAGGGGTAAGAGAGAGGTGTAGTGATAAAAAGAATTTGGTTGAGAGACCTAATGAGTGTGTGCTGAATTGGTTTGGACAAAGAGAGAATGAGTGAGGAAGGGTTAATGTAGAGAATGTATGTGTCAGAAGTGAAGGGAACAAGAAGGGGTAGACCAAGTAGGAGATGGAAGAATGGAGTGAAAAAATATTTTGTGATTGGGGTCTGAATGTGCAGAAGGGTGGAAAGTGTGCACGGGATAGGGGCATGAACATGCAGGAGGGTGAAAGGTGTGCACAGGATAGAGTTAATTGGAATGATGGGGTTGATGTGCTGTCAGTGGACTGAAGGGGGGCATGTAAAGCAGTCAGGGTAAACCATGGAAAGGTCTGTGGGTCCTGTTTGTGGATAGGGCGATGTGGTTTTGCTGCATTACATATGATAGTGAGGGAATGGATGAGGGTATGTGCCCGTTCTTTGTTTCTGGTATTACCCTACTAATGTGGGAAATGGTGATCAGAACGATAAAAAAGTATATCGTCTTGGTTACCTGTGGCGATTCAAGACTTTTTAATTCTTGAAAGTTCTAAGCTGTTGAGAGATATTAAAAAACTAACTGAAAAGATTAACAAGATTTACTTATTGTTGGTTTGATATGGCACTTTTTCATTTGTTGATGACTAATTTCTATACTGTTTCTGTCATTATTAACTCTGTTCCGAATTCCATTGTGTTGATGAAGCATGCACAGCCTTTCAAATTACCCATGTACATTCTCAACCTATGGCTAGTGTATTAAAGTGAAACGTGAATTTCCAAACATCAGACTGTTGCTCTGTATCCAATTCCATTGATTAAGGAAGGCACATACATCATCTCGTGTCACCCATATAACTCCTCAACCCATGCTTAGTTTGCTTAGGTGAAACAAGAATTTCACACACATAAGCATTGCATATTTTTTCACTTTTGACTATCAGTTCTTCAGATAAGACTCATTCACCCTACCCACATACATAAATTCTGAAAGTGCATTGATATTTATACTTCATCATTGCAGTATTTCACTGTGGCTTTGAAACTGCTATTTGTTCCTTCACTTGTATTTGTCCCTTATGCTACATGTCATTTGATTGTCTATGTTGAACTGTGACATATGTTACATGGACAGATTTCTTCGCCACTGCCTTAAAGTGCATGCCAAGTTTAACAACATTCATGAACCAGGTCACTTGACCCATTAGTCTTTAACTCACTGCCCACTTATCAAGCATTCACTCAAGAGCTTCTCTGTCCATATGGAGGACTCATCTATGCTACTGTCTCCTGGTATCATCAGCTTCCTGCATGAAAAGTGGTGCATGTGGGAAGTTCATGGTACCTCTGATACATGAGGGAAGTCTAGTGCAAAGGAGAGTCTTAATGAAGAGTATACTTTATTTTAATTTTTATATAAACTAGTTTATGCTCTTTATGTCAGTTATTCAGTTATTCTGTTGTTTGGATGTCATAGCTGCTACATATATTATGACTTCAGCACTCGATCAGTTGTAACAATTATCACCTGAGTGAAAATTTCTCCCTTTTGTTTTAAGAACTGCAATTCAAGTTCAGTACTCCACTCATTTCTCTTCCCTTGCTATGCATGGCTCCTTCTTTTGTATCTTTAAATTCTGTAGGAATAGTTTTTAAGAGTTTTACTAGTGTATTTTGTGTATGTAGTAGTAGCCAGGTTTTCTTATAGCAACAGAGTAACCTCCAATACTCACAGCACCCTTATTCTTGTGCATGCATTGGTGCTAGGTTTTCTTGCAGCTTCATTTTAAGGGTTATCTTTAATCTTCAGTACTCACAGCACCCGTATTCATGAAATACTAAATGGCATTCAGTATTTTTAGTAGTAGATGCTTGCTTTGTATGGGTAGTAGTCAGGCTGTATTAAGAAATCTGTTGGATTTCCCTGTAATGCAAGGCAAAGATGACTAGATTTTCATGTAGTGAATGCTATGCCCTAGCCCATGCCTTTTGGTACAGTGGTAGTAGCAGTAGATAGTAGAGGTATGCAGGAACATTAAGTAGGAGCATTAGGTAGACATATTAGATAGAAGTAATTGGTTGGAACATTAGGTAGGAGCCTCAGCACCAGAGTTTCCCCTCTGCCAGTGGCCTGTTAAGGGTGAGGTACTAAAGGCTAAGAATTAGCTCTGGAGTTCACCAGTTATGGAGACTTTTGCCATGGGAGTTCCTGGAGGGAAAAGGTGTCTGAGATATTTTATTTATTTATTATACTTTGTCGCTGTCTCCCGCGTTTGCGAGGTAGCGCAAGGAAACAGATGAAAGAAATGGCCCAACCCCCCCCATACACATGTATATACATACGTCCACACACGCAAATATACATACCTACACAGCTTTCCATGGCTTACCCCAGACGCTTCACATGGATGGATAAACAAAAGTGTATAGTGACTATCCTTCTTATTTGAGAAATACTGCTTAGTGGATAAGTTAGATGGATAAGCTTATAGGTTAACAAATGTATTTTGGGTAACAATACTGAGGGCAATTATTAAGGATAATGATAAAGACTGTTTTCGTATTCCACAGAACTTTATCAACGAAGCAGAAACTCTCTTGAACTCATCACCAACACGTAGTGTTGGAGGCAGTACACCTGGAGTGATTGGTGCTCAGGAGGTTTATAGGTAAGATACAGGACACCCTGGTATGGTTGTGATTTCTGTATTAGAAAACAATAGTTACAAAAATTGCAAATTGTGATGGATTTATTATTATATATGATTAAGGCTTAAAAATACCCCTTTGTGATAGTTCCATTGTTATGCAATAAAGTTTGTGGTTGCTTGTAAGGAAAAAGATGTGAATTATTGTATCTTGTCATGCTTGTAAGTAGACACACCTAAGTAGCAAATATTTACTTCATAAAATGTTAGAATGTGGATCCAAACTAATGCAGTTTCTGTAAGAAAAATTTGAAGCATATGAGCTTCTGTTGGAGTGGGCACATTCAGGATTTATAAAAGGGATGCACATTTGCTCTTGTTTTCAGCAAGATAAATGAAAGTCCAAAAGTGTGCTGCTATCTCGTATTTTTTCAGCTGAAATGAGTATATGATATTAGCTTCAAGAGTACATGCATTGGATGTGTATTTCTCTTGAATATCAGTCAGTGACATAAATACAAAAAATAAAGAAAAATTACAAAGGGTTGGTAGTTTTGTTATGAAGAATATGCTCAGAAAAATGGGAGAAAGAAATTTTGTAAGCGAGATGAAAGCTGGAAATCCTCCCCTTCCATCCTTTTAATTCTCCAAAAGAAGGAATAGAGAAGGGAGCCAAGTGAAGATATTCCATCTAAGGCACAGTCCTCTGTTCTTAATGCTACCTTGCTGATTTGGGAAATGGTGAATATGTATGATAGAGTAAAAAGATATTATTATTATACTTAATCGCTGTTTCCCCGCATCAGCGAGGTAGTGCCAGGAAACTGACAAAGAATGGCCCATCCACTCATATACACACACACACACAAACACTCACACATATATATATATATATATATATATATATATATTCTTTCTTTCTTTCATACTATTCGCCATTTCCCGCAATAGCGAGGTAGCGTTAAGAACAGAGGACTGGGCCTTTGAGGGAATATCCTCACCTGACCCCCTTCTCTGTTCCTTCTTTTGGTATAAAGAAAAAAAAAAAAAAAAAAAAAAAAAAAAACGAGAGGGGAGGATTTCGAGCCCCCCGCTCCCTTCCCTTTTAGTCGCCTTCTACGACACGCAGGGAATATGTGGGAAGTATTCTTTCTCCCCTATCCCCAGGGATAAAATATATATATATATATATATATATATATATATATATATTATTTAATGTGACTCATGGTGAGGTGCCTGAGGATTGGCGGAATGCGTGCATAGTGCCATTGTACAAAGGCAAAGGGGATAAGAGTGAGTGCTCAAATTTCAGAGGTATAAGTTTGTTGAGTATTCCTGGTAAATTATATGGGAGGGTATTGATTGAGAGGGTGAAGGCATGTACAGAGCATCAGATTGGGGAAGAGCAGTGTGGTTTCAGAAGTGGTAGAGGATGTGTGGATCAGGTGTTTGCTTTGAAGAATGTATGTGAGAAATACTTAGAAAAGCAAATGGATTTGTATGTAGCATTTATGGATCTGGAGAAGGCATATGATAGAGTTGATAGAGATGCTCTGTGGAAGGTATTAAGAATATATGGTGTGGGAGGCAAGTTGTTAGAAGCAGTGAAAAGTTTTTATCGAGGATGTAAGGCATGTGTACGTGTAGAAAGAGAGGAAAGTGATTGGTTCTCAGTGAATGTAGGTTTACGGCAGGGGTGTGTGATGTCTCCATGGTTGTTTAATTTGTTTATGGATGGGGTTGTTAGGGAGGTGAATGCAAGAGTTTTGGAAAGAGGGGCAAGTATGAAGTCTGTTGGGGATGAGAGAGCTTGGGAAGTGAGTCAGTTGTTGTTTGCTGATGATACAGCGCTGGTGGCTGATTCATGTGAGAAACTGCAGAAGCTGGTGACCGAGTTTGGTAAAGTGTGTGGAAGAAGAAAGTTAAGAGTAAATGTGAATAAGAGCAAGGTTATTAGGTACAGTAGGGTTGAGGGTCAAGTCAATTGGGAGGTAAGTTTGAATGGAGAAAAACTGGAGGAAGTAAAGTGTTTTAGATATCTAGGAGTGGATCTGGCAGCGGATGGAACCATGGAAGCGGAAGTGGATCATAGGGTGGGGGAGGGGGCGAAAATCGTGGGAGCCTTGAAGAATGTGTGGAAGTCGAGAACATTATCTCGGAAAGCAAAAATGGGTATGTTTGAAGGAATAGTGGTGCCAACAATTTTGTATGGTTGCGAGGGGTGGGCTATGGATAGAGTTGTGCGCAGGAGGGTGGATGTGCTGGAAATGAGATGTTTGAGGACAATGTGTGGTGTGAGGTGGTTTGATCGAGTAAGTAACGTAAGGGTAAGAGAGATGTGTGGAAATAAAAAGAGGGTGTTTTGAAATGGTTTGGGCACATGGAGAGAATGAGTGAGGAAAGATTGACCAAGAGGATATATGTCGGAGGTGGAGGGAACGAGGAGAAGTGGGAGACCAAAATGGAGGTGGAAAGATGGAGTGAAAAAGATTTTGTGTGATCGGGGCCTGAACATGCAGGAGGGTGAAAGGAGGGCAAGGAATAGAGTGAATTGGATCGATGTGGTATACTGGGGTTGACGTGCTGTCAGTGGATTGAATCAGGGCATGTGAAGCGTCTGGGGTAAACCATGGAAAGCTGTGTAGGTATGTATATTTGCGTGTGTGGACGTGTATGTATATACATGTGTATGGGGGTGGGTTGGACCATTTCTTTCGTCTGTTTCCTTGCGCTACCTCGCAAACGCGGGAGACAGCGACAAAGCAGAAAAAAAATATATTTATTTTTTATTATACTTTGTCGCTGTCTCCCGTGTTAGCAAGGTAGTGCAAGAAAAGAGACGAAAGAATGGCCCAACCTACCCACATACACTTCCACACATGCATATATACATACCTATACATTTCAACGTATACATATACATACATACAGATATATACACATGTACATAATTCATACTGTCTGCCCTTATTCATTCCTGTCGCCACCCCGCCACACATGAAATGAAAACCCCCTCCCCCCACATGTGTGCGAGGTAGCACTAGGAAAAGACAACAAAGGCCACATTCATTCACACTCATTCTCTAGAAGTCATGTATAATGCACAGAAACCACAGCTCCCTTTCCACATCCAGGCCCCACAAAACTTTCCATGGTTTACCCCAGACGCTTCACATGCCCTGGTTCAATCCATTCACAACACGTCGACCCCGGTATACCACATCGTTCCAATTCTTTCTTTTCCTTGCACACCTTTCACCCTCCTGCATGTTCAGGCCCTGATCACTCAAAACCTTTTTCACTCCATCTTTCCACCTCCAATTAGGTCTCCCACTTCTCATTCCCTCCACCTCTGACACATATATCCTGTTTGTCAATCTTTCCTCACTCATTCTCTCCATGTGACCAAACCATTTCAAAGCACCCTCTTCTGCTCTCTCACCCTTTCATTACTTACTCGATCAAACCACCTCACACCATATATTGTCCTCAAACATCTCATTTCCAGCACATCCACCCTCCTCCGCACAACTCTATCTATAGCCCACGCCTTGCAACCATATAACATTGTTGGAACCACTATTCCTTCAAACATACCCATTTTTGCTTTCCAAGATAACATTCTCAACTTCCACACATTTTACAACGTTCCCAGAACTTACATACATAAACGCCAATACACACAAATACTTGTTTGCCTTCATACATTCCTGTTGCTACCCCGCTTTGTTTACTCTCACCTATTGCCATTCTACACCCAGTCTTTCTTATTATTTCTTTATGCACATTTCTAAGCTCTTTTACTTTCACTACCATCTTTTCATTCACATCTTTTTCTTTTTTCTGAAAACACTTACAAATCTTCACATTTGTCTCCACAAGGTAATGGTCAGATATTACTCCAGCTGCCCCTTTCAACATTCAAGTCTTATTTTTGCTTTCCTACTTGCTATGTATACTTATGTATGTCCTTCATTTTGAACCAAACACATGTCCTTTTTCAGCACATAATTCCGCTAACTGTTCACCATTTGTGTTCGGCCTACTGAATTCCCCATGTCCCCCCAATCATATCCTCTTCAAATCACACATCACTAATATCTGATATCTAGCATCAGAACTGCTGACGCTCATTCAGCTGCTCCCAAAACACATGTTTTTCATCCTCCTTTTTGTGGCCAGGTACATAAGTTCTAATAACCACCCATCTCTTGCAGCCTACTTGCATTTTTCCTTGCATCAGTTTGGACCCACTTCCACAACTTGCTACCCCTTTCTTAGCTCTTGCCTCTCACACATATATGTTTTCTTCATTCTTCTCTTCAGTAGGTTCTTATCTAACTCATGAAGTAATAGTATGTCGCATATTCAGAAAAATAACTGGAAAAGGGTGTTTCTATTGAATACAAATGTTTATATTCCCAGGAAAGCTAGCATTTTCATGAGAGTAAAACATTTATCTTATATTTGAAGAATGATATAGTTAAATTGTATTTTTCATATAGATTTTCAACACATTTCTCTTTACCCAGTTCTTTTTAGTAAATTCTTAAGTAAATAATTATTTAGATATTTACAGAAATAACAGCAAGTAGTAGTTGGTAGGCAGCTGCCAATGTGGGAAGTATATTTTTTGGTACTGTCAGCCAGGATATTGGTTTGGTTAGTGATTGCAGCACTAAGAGGTTGTCAGTTTGGACTCTTTTGACCCAGGTAGCTGTCTTTTCTTTTTGTCTCACCCACATGTGGACTGCTGCTGTTCTTCCCATAAATAGTCTCTCCTTGTCACAGTTAAGACAATTCATCCTTCACAACTCTAGATTTTTCTGCGGTAAGCGCTTTGCAATAGCTCCACCTCTGTGCAAAATGATAGGAGCAATAGATGGTACTAGGTAGCTTTAGGTAGAAACATTAAGTAGAAGTAGTAGGTAGGAGCATTAGGTAGAAGTAGTTGGAAGGAACATTAGGTAGGAACCTCTGAAAACACTTCGCTGGAGTTGCCCTCTGCCAGTGCTTAAGAAGCAGCACTAGAGTTCAACAGTTATGGAGAACCTTTATCCTTGGCCAGCCCTTTGTGGAAGTTCCCATAGGAAATGGACATCTGAGATATAGATAATATAACAGAAATGGGTGGTATAGTACAGTTGACAGAAGTGCCAGCAAAATAGGGAAACAAGTGAGATAGAAAATGCCAAAATTTAAATTACGTTTGAGAAATTATATGGTACATGTATTTTTATACAATTTTATTAGTAGGTTCTTCTCTAACTCATGAAATATTGATAACTCAACAAACTGAGAAACATAAGAATGAAAATGGATGGGAGAAACATAATTGCTACATAAGGTCCACTTGGATACATGATAATTATTTTCAGTTGGTGCTTTCCTATGCATAAATTAATGGTTGCGGATAATTACAGATTATACTAGTATGACCAGACTGATGCAAGTATGTTGGGTTATGTGCTTTCCTTAGACAGATGTGAATGATAGAGGCTAAGAAGCTATCATTATGTGGATAACTATATACAGTGGATACTTAGTGTCATGTCAGTCACCATAAAAAAAAAAAAATTTGTTCAGATTCTTTACTTGTCTTAGTATACATTTGTGATAGTGTGTCTGTCTCATAACAGGGGAGGTGGGAGTAAGAAAAAAGCATATAGTGCATGCAATACATAGACTTTGGTGTGTGATTTAGTAATGTGATGTACTTGGCTCTTTTGGTACACAAATAGCAAATTAGATGAAAAAATCGTACTGGTTTTGTCAAGTTTTGAAGCCATTGGACAGAGTGTTACCATTTTGACACTTGTTATTTACAGGGATCCCCGGATGCGACGGTTGCAACAAAAGCAGGCTGAACAGGCTGCTGCCAAAAATCCAGGACCTGAGAAACTTACTTTCAAGGAGAAAATGAAAATGTTTGCCATGGAAACTGGAGAAGCAGAAACACCCAAAGAGAAGGTTAAGATTAGCCGGGCTCAAAGAGATATTGAGCATTGAGTATAGAGTGAACAGATTGACATGGGCCATTTGTAACTACCATTGAAAAGGTGGTATCATTTAAGCCACAGAGGCTCTAACTTTTAAAAGTTTTTGCAGCATCAGCATAGGCAAAAAGGTTTGTTTCAGAGAACTGTAGCAAAATTCTAGTTTGTTCTTTGAAGCTGCTGTTGTAAACTGAGGCCCATTGTATTTTCTTTGTATAGGTCACAACTGACATTTGTCAATAATAGTTCTTTAATATCAAATTTATAATAAAGGCAGCTTGTTGGAGAGGATGAAGACCATTTGTGTTCCTGTAAAATATAGTAGCTAGCTTTTCATACTCACATATCAGCACGAGTACAAAGTGTACAGAAGTGGTGTCTCCCTCCAACAGTTAAAGTAAGAGGTCTGCTGGCCACCAGCACCCAGTGAATATGTATGATCGATTAGTCGTTGCCTCCCCTGCCTGATGTGGACCAGATGGAGGGTGTTTTTTCCCAGCATGCTGTAGGTATAAGTTGGTGACTAGCTTTCAGTAATGGCCAGTTATTCACTCGCTTCATATAAATTGGACTTTAGTTTAGTAGGCACATTTCCATACACTAGTTTTGGCTATCCCCATGTACATATGTAAAGTTTTGGGGTAAGTTAGCTGGTCACCGCTGCATACTCACAGAAATCTGCTTCAGTATTTGTGATTAATGTACGAGTCTTCTTGGGAAATTTTTTTGTATGGCTCAGGTTCCATGTGTTCCACATATGAAAATAACTCTGATGGAAACCTTATTAAGGGGTTCACTCTAAGTAATCTTGTCACAATTACTAGTTAGTGCAGGCAATGCCTTAATTAATGGCCGTCATATCAGAGGAAGAATAATTATATACTATGTACATTTATCAGTTATTATATGATTACTGTGGAGTAAAGTGTGGTAGGCTGGGGTATGTGGATAGATTAGTCATGTCTGTGATAAAGGTAGACCCCTGTCCTTCCTCACTTATTTTACACAATACATTAAACACAAAAATTTGTTTTTCTTATCCCAATGTAGATGCAACAGCTTGTAAGGAGGAAAATGAGAGGAAAGTCTTGAGATCATTATGGCAAATTGAATAAACAAGAATACTACAGGAGAAATTAAACATGGGAATACTCCCTGGATACTCACATGTTTAGATAGCAAGTTTACAGTATCAATGGACACACACCATTTGGCTGTGTAAAGCAATGAACAGAAACTAGGCAAATAATACAATTTAATAAGCATGAATGAACCAATAAGCATTTATTTTATGGTACTGTATCATGTACAAAATAAGAAATAAATGACGGTGTGCATTAAGCCTTAATTTAAAAATGTCTATGATAGGCTACAAAGAAACACAAAATAAAACTTTACAATATACCACTGGGGTTTATATAAACATGACATATATTTCTAGAACATTAGAAAATTATATAAAATACATATATAGGTCATGTGTGAAAGGACAGATTGCTAAGGAAAGACTTTTAAGGTACTTTATCCAGTATTTCTTTTTCCATTTTAGACTGGGAATAAAGAAAAATGAGTTGTTTACCTGAAAATACTCATTTTTATAAGCCTATTCATGTTGTGTAATCAAATTTATTTCATTAAAATTAAAATATTGTGTAGCATTTCAAGTATTTCTTTTTAATACTTAGACATATGCTAACAGATTAAAGCTAAAAAAAATACTATTGTGTTTATCCCTGAAAAATGGAAACATTTAAAGAAATAAAAAAAGCTTCAAGCTTCAAGAAAACTAATGTATGAAAAACCTGTTCAAATGTAAAGAAAAGGTCTGCCAGACTAACGTGTCACACACTTCCATAAATCAGTAGCTTATAATGTATTACATTCCAAAGTAACCAAACCAAAACAGCCAATCTTATTTTCAGCAAGACTAACTAAAGAGAGAATAAATCCCTTCAGGTACTAATTTCTTGGCATCTCATCACAAATCTGTGTAAATCATCAAAAATCCTCTACTTGCTGTCAACCTAATCATCTCCAAACCCAAATGATTTACTGCCTGAAAAATTTAATCACATGCTGCTATGGTATGTAAAACTCAAAAGTCAAATACTTTATTATCTACAACATGACATTCAAACGTAAGAATATTTCTTTGTTACGTACATACAATCATCACTGAAATTCACTAAAAGAAATATCTGAAATGTTTCTCATTTACAAACACCTGACTTCAGCATTTTCCACATGATCAAAAAGTATACCGTATTGTCTCAACAAAGTCGGAAAAATTTTCTGAGGCAGAAACATTATCACAAATTTGGTTGAGAAATTTATGATTACTGTAGCCGAGATGAGCAACTCCTTATAACACTGGGGCCTTGCTTAACCTTCGTGACCTTCGACTGGGTGTTGCCAAGCTGGACACTGCAATAGTAAATAACTTAAATAAATATCTTAGTAAATAACTTTTTACAAACTCATAAAGCCAGCATTTGATTACTGTCCATATTAAACTTCAGTTTCTTAGAGTATAATTTTTACATGTTATAAAGAGAGGAACCGGAGACCCAACTTCATAGAAATGAAGCAGTTGTAAAAAAGGTGAAATGCTTCATATACTGTACTTATTATAATAATGCACAGGTACACCACCGAATTTATGGCAAATGATGGTTTGGCACCTCCTTTAGTCTGGAAAAATTATGCAAGGGAACTTGAAATTACCGCAGCCACCAGACTAGTTTACTGGGCGGCTACAGAGGGTGTTGCGTGTAGGGCGCGCTTATTTACCTTCTTTACACTGCACTGGGTAGTGATACCACAATTTTGTGAGATTCTTAGCATATTTTGCTTAAATTTAACCCTAGCTATGGCTTCTAAGACACATGAAAGTGTCAGTCATGGTGTCAAACATAAATACCAGTCCATGTCGATCTAAGATAAAGTAGAACTGTTGAAAAAATGGACCGTGGTGTTTCGGTGCATAAGCTGTGTAACATCTACAGTATTGGTTCATCAACTGTTTATGCATATACAAGGAAGCAAAGGGAGAAAATATTGAAATTCTATGCAGACAACAATTCCAAGAAGCTAATGACGATTAGAAAAAACTATGAAAGATGGTAAGAGTACCGAGCACGATCGAGGGATGACGGAATGGTTTCAACAGTGTTGGAGAGATGGAGTGGACTTGTCAGGTAGCATGATAATGGATCAGGCTACGTTGTTCCATAAAGAACTTAAATTACAACATGAGCGTGACTACAGTGAAGGATGGCTTCAAAGATTCAAGAAGCATCACGGAATTTCCATGAAACAATTGTGTGGAGAAAAGTGGTCTGCAAACCACGAAGGAGCTGCCAAGTATGTGGACGAATTTGCGAAACTCGTAGCTCATGAGAACCTCAGTCCTAAGTTGGTGTAAAATGCAGACGAAACTGCATTATTCTGGCGATGCACACCTAGGAAAACACTAACAACAGAAGATGAGAAAGACCCCACAGGATTCAAACAATCTAAGGACAGACTTACCATCTTAGGGTGCTCAAACATTTAATGTTTGTTTAATTTTAAATTTCTAACAGTCCATGGTATTCTTTAGACAAATGGTAGATGTATAATTAGTGGGTTAAATGCTAGTTGATGAATTATTATTACGTGACCATGGTTGGTCCGGCAAAATGGTTAATCCGGCAAGGCTCTGAAACCAAGTGCCGGAAAATCGGTGTACCTGTATTATTGTGAGCTTACATATATCTTTATTTTTTTTTTTTTTTTTTTTTATACTTTGTCGCTGTCTCCCGCGTCTGCGAGGTAGCGCAAGGAAACAGACGAAAGAAATGGCCCAACCCCCCCCCATACACATGTATATACATACGTCCACACACGCAAATATACATACCTACACAGCTTTCCATGGTTTACCCCAGACGCTTCACATGCCTTGATTCAATCCACTGACAGCACATCAACCCCGGTATACCACATCGCTCCAATTCACTCTATTCCTTGCCCTCCTTTCACCCTCCTGCATGTTCAGGCCCCGATCACACAAAATCTTTTTCACTCCATCTTTCCACCTCCAATTTGGTCTCCCTCTTCTCCTTGCTCCCTCCACCTCCGACACATATATCCTCTTGGTCAATCTTTCCTCACTCATCCTCTCCATGTGCCCAAACCACTTCAAAACACCCTCTTCTGCTCTCTCAACCACGCTCTTTTTATTTCCACACATCTCTCTTACCCTTACGTTACTCACTCGATCAAACCACCTCACACCACACATTGTCCTCAAACATCTCATTTCCAGCCCATCCATCCTCCTGCGCACAACTCTATTCATAGCCCACGCCTCGCAACCATACAACATTGTTGGAACCACTATTCCTTCAAACATACCCATTTTTGCTTTCCGAGATAATGTTCTCGACTTCCACACATTCTTCAAGGCCCCCAGAATTTTCGCCCCCTCCCCCACCCTATGATCCACTTCCGCTTCCATGGTTCCATCCGCTGCCAGATCCACTCCCAGATATCTAAAACACTTCACTTCATCCAGTTTTTCTCCATTCAAACTCACCTCCCAATTGACTTGACCCTCAACCCTACTGTACCTAATAACCTTGCTCTTATTCACATTTACTCTTAACTTTCTTCTTCCACACACTTTACCAAACTCAGTCACCAGCTTCTGCAGTTTCTCACATGAATCAGCCACCAGCGCTGTATCATCAGCGAACAACAACTGACTCACTTCCCAAGCTCTCTCATCCCCAACAGACTTCATACTTGCCCCTCTTTCCGAAACTCTTGCATTTACCTCCCTAACAACCCCATCCATAAACAAATTAAACAACCATGGAGACATCACACACCCCTGCCACAAACCTACATTCAGAGAACCAATCACTTTCCTCTCTTCCTACACGTACACATGCCTTACATCCTCGATAAAAACTTTTCACTGCTTCTAACAACTTTCCTCCCACACCATATATTCTTAATACCTTCCACAGAGCATCTCTATCAACTCTATCATATGCCTTCTCCAGATCCATAAATGCTACATACAAATCCATTTGCTTTTCTAAGTATTTCTCACATACATTCTTCAAAGCAAACACCTGATCCACACATCCTCTACCACTTCTGAAACCACACTGCTCTTCCCCAATCTGATGCTCTGTACATGCCTTCACCCTCTCAATCAATACCCTCCCATATAATTTACCAGGAATACTCAACAAACTTATACCTCTGTAATTTGAGCACTCACTCTTATCCCCTTTGCCTTTGTACAATGGCACTATGCACGCATTCCGCCAATCCTCAGGCACCTCACCATGAGTCATACATACATTAAATAACCTTACCAACCAGTCAACAATACAGTCACCCCCTTTTTTAATAAATTCCACTGCAATACCATCCAAACCTGCTGCCTTGCCGGCTTTCATCTTCCGCAAAGCTTTCACTACCTCTTCTCTGTTTACCAAATCATTTTCCCTAACCCTCTCACTTTGCACACCACCTCGACCAAAACACCCTATATCTGCCACTCTATCATCAAACACATTCAACAAACCTTCAAAATACTCACTCCATCTCCTTCTCACATCACCACTACTTGTTATCACCTCCCCATTTGCGCCCTTCACTGAAGTTCCCATTTGCTCCCTTGTCTTACGCACTTTATTTACCTCCTTCCAGAACATCTTTTTATTCTTTATTACATGTTTATTGGTTCCTACATTAACAAGGTAGCACCAAAATTGGACAAAGAAAGGCCTCATTTGCTCACATCCATTCTTTAGCTGTCATGTGCCAGTTGAAGAGGGTATGTTGAAATGATTTAAAATGCACGAAGAGGATAAATGAGGAAAGGAAGACAAGAAGGTATACTGTACATGTCAGAATAGGCAGCAACAAGGAAAAGGGGGGGACCAAGGAGGTGGAAGGATGGAGGGAAGGATCCACAAACAAATTAAACACATCCCTGCCACAGACCAACCTTCACTGGATACTTATCACTCTCTGCTTACCTGTACACATGCCTTACACCCTTGATAAAAACTTCTCTGGCAGCTTAACTCCCACACCATATATTCTTACGACCTTCCACAGAGCATCTCTATCAACCCTATCATATGCCTTCTCCAGATCCATAAATGCTACATTGTTTTTCTGAGTATTTATCATACACTCTTCAAAGTAAACACCTGATCGACACATCCTATATCACTTCTAAAAACACACTGCTACTTCCTAGTCTGATGCTCTATGGATGTACTTATCCTTTCAATTAATACCCTCTCATACAATTTTCCAGGACAACTCAACAAACATGCCTCTGTAGTTTGGACACTTGCCTTTATCCCCCTTAGTGTTTGTACAATGGCACTATACATGCATTTTGCCAATCTGTAAGGCTTTCACCACCACTTCTCTCTTCACCAAACCATTCTCCCTGACTCTCTCACTTCATGCACCTCCCGACCAAAACACCCTACATCCGACATTCTTATCATCAAACACATTCAACAATCCTTCACAATACTCACTCCATCTCCTCACACCATCAATACCTGTTATCACTTCCCCATTGCCCCCTTTACTGATGTTTCCATTTGTTCTCTTGTCTTACACAAGTTGTTTACCTTTTTCCAAAACATCTTTATATTCTCCATAAAGTTTAATGATACCTCAACTCTCAATTGCTCTCTTTTTCAAACCTTGCACTTTCCTCTTGGCCTCCTGCTGCTTTCTCTTATACATCTCCCAGTCATTTGCACTTCTTCCTTGTATCATCTAAATGCCTCTCTTTAATCTTTCACTAACGACTGTACCTCTTCATCCCACCACTCACTACCCTTTCTAATCTATCCACCTTCCACATTTCTCATACCACTTGCATCTTTTACACATGCCACCACTGCTTCCTTAAATACATCCCATTCCTCACCCACTCCCTCACCTCAATTGCTCTCACATTTTACCATCCTACACTCAATCTCTCCTGGTATTTCTTCACACAAGTCTCCTTTCCAAGCTCGCTCATTCTCGCCATTCTCTTCTCTATAGCGTTCTTCTTTTTTGATAACCTCTGCCTCCAGAAGATGGTGATCTAACATCCCACCAACTGCCCTTCCCAGCACATTTACATCCAAAAGTTTCTCTTCACACCTATAAATTAATATGTAATCTACTAATGCCTGTTGACCATATCTCCTATTCACATATGTATACTTGTGTATATCTCTCTTTTCAAACAAAGTATTCCCAATCACCAATCTTTTTTTCAGCACACAAATCCATGAGCTCTTCACCATTTCCATTCACAACACTGAATACCCCATGTGCATCAATTATACTCTCAAGTGCCACATTACTCGCCTTTGCATTTCAAATCACCCATCACTAATATGTGGTCTCGTGCACCAAAACTGCTGACACTCACTTAGCTGCTCCCAAAACACTTGCCTCTCATGATCTTTCTTCTCATGACCAGGTGCATGAGCACCAATAATCACCCATATCTCACCATCCACTTTCAGTTTTACCCATGTAAATAGTGCCATTGTACAAAGGCAAAGGGGATAAGAGTGAGTGCTCAAATTACAGAGGTATAAGTTTGTTGAGTATTCCTGGTAAATTATATGGGAGGGTATTGATTGAGAGGGTGAAGGCATGTACAGAGCATCAGATTGGGGAAGAGCAGTGTGGTTTCAGAAGTGGTAGAGGATGTGTGGATCAGGTGTTTGCTTTGAAGAATGTATGTGAGAAATACTTAGAAAAGCAAATGGATTTGTATGTAGCATTTATGGATCTGGAGAAGGCATATGATACAGTTGATAGAGATGCTCTGTGGAAGGTATTAAGAATATATGGTGTGGAAGGCAAGTTGTTAGAAGCAGTGAAAAGTTTTTATCGAGGATGTAAGGCATGTGTACGTGTAGGAAGAGAGGAAAGTGATTGGTTCTCAGTGAATGTAGGTTTGCGGCAGGGGTGTGTGATGTCTCCATGGTTGTTTAATTTGTTTATGGATGGGGTTGTTAGGGAGGTGAATGCAAGAGTTTTGGAAAGAGGGGCAAGTATGAAGTCTGTTGGGGATGAGAGAGCTTGGGAAGTGAGTCAGTTGTTGTTCGCTGATGATACAGCGCTGGTGGCTGATTCATGTGAGAAACTGCAGAAGCTGGTGACTGAGTTTGGTAAAGTGTGTGAAAGAAGAAAGTTAAGAGTAAATGTGAATAAGAGCAAGGTTATTAGGTACAGTAGGGTTGAGGGTCAAGTCAATTGGGAGGTGAGTTTGAATGGAGAAAAACTGGAGGAAGTGAAGTATTTTAGATATCTGGGAGTGGATCTGGCAGCGGATGGAACCATGGAAGTGGAAGTGGATCATAGGGTGGGGGAGGGGGCGAAAATTCTGGGAGCCTTGAAGAATGTGTGGAAGTCGAGAACATTATCTCGGAAAGCAAAAATGGGTATGTTTGAAGGAATAGTGGTTCCAACAATGTTGTATGGTTGCGAGGCGTGGGCTATGGATAGAGTTGTGCGCAGGAGGATGGATGGGCTGGAAATGAGATGTTTGAGGACAATGTGTGGTGTGAGGTGGTTTGATCGAGTAAGTAACGTAAGGGTAAGAGAGATGTGTGGAAATAAAAAGAGCGTGGTTGAGAGAGCAGAAGAGGGTGTTTTGAAATGGTTTGGGCACATGGAGAGAATGAGTGAGGAAAGATTGACCAAGAGGATATATGTGTCGGAGGTGGAGGGAACGAGGAGAAGAGGGAGACCAAATTGGAGGTGGAAAGATGGAGTGAAAAAGATTTTGTGTGATCGGGGCCTGAACATGCAGGAGGGTGAAAGGAGGGCAAGGAATAGAGTGAATTGGAGCGATGTGGTATACCGGGGTTGACGTGCTGTCAGTGGATTGAATCGGGGCATGTGAAGCGTCTGGGGTAAACCATGGAAAGCTGTGTAGGTATGTATATTTGCGTGTGTGGACGTATGTTTATACATGTGTATGGGGGTGGGTTGGGCCATTTCTTTTGTCTGTTTCCTTGCGCTACCTCACAAATGCGGGAGACAGCGGGGGGGAAAAAAAAAAAAAAAAAAAAATTCTGGAATTTACTTCCTTACACACCTTATCACACACTCCCACAATCTGAGCCTTTGATGAGGACAAGTACTCCTTGCTTGACTCCTTTTGTTTCCTCTTTTAGAAATTGAAATACAAGAGGAGGAGGGTTTCCAGCCCCCCACTCCTGTGCTCTTTAGTCGCCTTCCATGACACGCGGGGAATATGCAGGAAGTATTCTCTCTCTCCTATTCCCAGGATATAAATGGGATCATCAGTGAAGACTGCAAGGGAGAAATGATAACACCGAGTAATGGAGTAAGTGTTTTGAAGGATAGTGTATGTTTGATGACAGAGTGGCAGATGTAGGGTGTTATGGTCAGGGTGGTGTACAAAGTGAGAGTTGGGAGGTGGTTGGGTGAAGAAAGAAGAGGTGGTGAAAGCCTTGCAGAAGATGAACAAGGTGGTGGGACTGGACAGTACTGCAGTTGAATTTATTAGGAAAGTGGGTGACTGTGATGTTGATTAGTTTGTAAGGATATTCAATGTATGTATGGATCATGGTGAAAAGCCTAAGGATTGCAGAATTCATGCAGGTACAGTGCCACTGCACAAAGGCAAAGGGAGTAAAGGTGTGTTCAAATTACAGAGGCTTAAATTTGTTGAGTATACTTGGAAAATTGTATGGTTGGTTATTGACTGAGAGGGTGAAGGCAACTACAGAACATCAAGATTGGGGAGGAGCAGCATGGTCTTTGAAGTGATAGAGGATGTGTAGATCAGGTGTAAACTTTGAAGAATGTATGTGAGAAATACTTACAAGAACGGATGGATTTGTATATGGCATTTATGGATCTGGAGAAGGCACATGATGGGGTTGACAGAGATGCTCTGTGAAAGGTCTTAAGAATACAAGGTGTGGGAGACATGTTCCTAGAAGCAGAAAAGTTTTTATCAAGGGTGTAAGGCATGTGTATAAGTTGGAAGAGAGAAGAGTGATTGGTTCCCAGTGAAGGTCAGTCTGCAGCAGGGGTGCATGATGTCACCATGGTTGTTTAATTTGTTTATGGATGGGGTGGTTAGGGAGGTAAAAGCAAGTTTTGGAGATAGAAGCGAGTATGCAGTCTGTTGGGGATGAGAGGGCCTGGGAAGTGAATCAGTTGTTGCTCACTGATGATACAGCACTAGTGGCTGATTTGAATGAGAAACTGCAGAAGCTGGTGACTGAGTTTGGAAAAGTGTGTGAAAGGAGAAAGTTCAGAGGAAAGTTTGTTGGACAAGTTAGTTGGGATGTAAGTTTGAATGGAGAAAAACTGAAGTGAAGTGTTTTAGATATCTGAGATTGAACTTTGCAGCAAATGGAACCATTGAAGCTGAAGTGAGTCATAGGGTGGAAGAGGGGTCAAAGAGGAGAGCAATGAAGAATGTGTGGAAAGAACATTATCTTGGAGAGCAAAAATGGGTGTATGAAGGATTAGTAGTTACAATAATATTAGAGGGCTGCAAGGCATGGATGGCTATAGGTAAGGTTGTTCAGAGGAGGGTGGATGTGTTGGAAATTAAATGTTTGAAAACAAAATGTGGTGTGAGATGGCTTGATTAAGTAATGGAAGGGTAAGAGATGTGTGGTAATTAAAAGTATGGTTGAGAGAGCAGAGGAGGATATGTTGAAATGGTTTGGAGAGAATGAGTGAGGAAAGGTTAACAAAGAGGATATATATGAGTCAGAAGTGGAGAGAGGAGGTAGAAGTAAGAGACCAAATTGGAGGTGGAAGGATGGAATGAAAAAGATTTTGAGTGATCAGGGCCTGAACATGCAGGACGATAAAGAGTGCATGGAATAGAGTAAATTGGAACGATATGGTATACTGGGGTTAACATGTCAATGGACTGAACCAGGGCATGTGAAATGTCTGGGGTAAGCCATGGAAAGGTCTCTGGGACCTTGATGTGGTTTCAGTGCATTACACATGACAACTAGAGACTCAATTTGAGCAGATGTAGCCTCTTTTTTTGTGTGTGTGTGTTTCCTGGCACTATCTCACAAATGCAGTGGGTGACGATGCCGTTTACTGTAGGGTGGTGTTGTGCGTTTTTTTTTTTTTACTTTTCCAAAAAAGGAACAGAGAATGGGGGCCAAGCGAGGATATTCCCTCTAAGGTTCAGTCCTCTGTTCTTAGCACTGCCTCGCTAATGCAGGAAATGGCAAATATGAAAAAAAAAGTGTGAATATGTGCTGGAAGAGTTGAAACTTATCATCTCTGAAAAGTATGTTGTTGGTTATCTGGTTAATGACTTCATTTGTATCTCTTTATAGCATTTAGCCTCCTAATGAAGTGATTTTCATATAAAGGATATGAAACTGTGGCTCCTGTTCATCTATGTCAGATATAAGAATGAGGAACAGGAGGGGTTCACATACAGTTCCTCAGATGACTGTGCTTTTTTTCTTACCATGGCTGAACCAGGGCAAATGAATCTGCTGGAAGGAACCACAGAAAGGGCTGTGAGGCTTGGTTGTAGAAAGAAAGCTCTGGTTTTGGAGCATTATACATTACAACTAGAGTGAATATGAGCAAGAGAGCTAATTTTTTTCTAATCCTGGTGCTAACTCACTAATGAGAGAAAGGGAGTTCACAGTACCTGGCATAGAATAGACTAGGTTGTGTGTGTGTGTGTGTGTGTGTGTGTGTGTGTGTGTGTGTGTTCACACAAGTATGTAGAGGAGAGGAAGTGATTCCAGGTGAAGGTGGGTCTGTGGCAGAAGTATGTCATCACAATGGCTGTTTATTTTTCATTCTATCCTTCCATTTCTATTCCATTCTTCTTGTTCCCTTCACTTCTGAGACATATCCTCTCTGTCAACCTCTCCATATTTCCAAACCATTTCAGCACATACCCTTCAAGTCTCTCAACCATACTCTTCTTATTACCACACCACTCTCTTTCACTTTTATTACTTACTTAATCAAAGCAACTCACACCACATACTATCCTCAAGCATTCATTTCTAACACCTCCAACCTCCTCTGCACATCCCCATCTAAAGACCGTGGATTGAATCCAAACAACATGCCCATTTCGCCCTTCTAAATAATGACTTTTTTTGCACACATTCCTCAATGCTCTTAGAGCCATTGCTGCCTCACCCATCCTCTGTGAGTACTCACTTTTGCCTTTAGTTTCATTCGCTACCACTGCCCACATCCAGGCATCTAAAACACCTTACTTACAAATTTCAGTTCAAACTCACACCCTATCTAACCTGTCCCTCTGCCCTGCTAAACCTAATAACAGTGTTTTATATTTATTCTCAACTTTTTCCTTTCACACACACTCCCAAAGTCACTCTCAAATTTCTGCAGATCTCACTCTAATATACCACCAGCACTGTCATCAGCATACAACAACGAACACTTCTATGGCTCCCTCAACCTTTACAGACTGCATATTCACCCCCTCACCATCCCATCCGTAAACAAATTAAATAGCCATGTCAACATTATACATTACACACCCGTGCCACAAACCAACCCTCACCTAAAACCCACCAACTCTCCTCTCTTCCTGCTCGTACACATGCCTTAAATTTTTAATGACAAGTCACAGACTCTAGCAGCTTTCCTCCCACACGTAAAATTTTTATCAATCCTCCTAAACGCTTTCACCTTTGTCGCCTGCCATCATACAATTGCACTATAAATGTATTCCAAACCCTCATGCACCTACCTCACTATGATCCACACATACAATGAAAATCTGATCCAACCAATCAACAACACAGTCACTCCCATTCTTACAAAATTCAACTGCAATACCATCTACTCCAGCCGCCTTGCCACATTTCATCTTACACAAAACTTTCACTGTCTCTCCCCCCTTCAACAGACCACTCTCCACGACTCGCTCTTTAGATAACCCCCCAACCAAAAACCCTATATCTGCCACCCTATCATCAAACACATTTAGCATTCCTCCAAAATAATCATGCCATCTCTTCAGCTGCCTTGCCACATTTCATCATATGCAAGGCTTTCACTATCTACCCTCTCTTCACCAGACCACTTTCTATGATTCTCTCTTCAGATATCTCCCCAGCCAAAAATCCTATATCTGTCAACCTTCAAACATTTTTGCAAAATATTCACATCATCTCTTAACACTTCCTCATCTGCCCCTTTCACCAGAGTCCATTTGGTATCCTGTTTTTCTTATATAATTAATCTGCTTCGAAAACACTTCATTGTTCCTAAGTTTACTGATAATTGCTCACCTTGCACCTTCATCTTGACCTCTGCCAGTTTCTTTTGTACATCCCTCAATCATTTGCACTCCTCTGTAAGTACCACCTACACTTCCCTCTTTTCTCTTTCTCTCACAAACTCAGTTCATCATACCATCACTCACTACGCCTTCTCACCTGCCCATCCCCCACATGCCAAACACTTCTCTAAATACCTACCATTCCTCACCCACTCCCCAAACTTCGTTTACTCTCATCTTCTGCCATTCTACACTCAACATCTGGTATTTCTTCACACGTCTCTTTTTCCAAAATCTATAAATCTTCACCTTTGCTTCCACAGGTCCTGGTCAGACATCCTACAAGCTGCCCCTCTCTAAAAACGTCACATCCAAGAAGCCTCTTTTGCACACCTATCAATTATGTGAAATCTAATGAGGGCCTAAAACCATCTTTTCTACTCATCCATGTCCTTTTTAAACCAGGTATTCCCAATCACCAGTCCCTTTTCACCACACAACTCCACAAGCAGTTCACCATTCCTATTTACCTCACTGAACACCTGGTGTCCCCTAAGTATGCCCTCAGCTTCCACATAACTCACTTTTGTATTTAAATCATCCACCACTAATACCCCATTACTAGCATCAAAACAGGTGATACACTCACCCAGCTGCTCCCAAAACACTTTCCCCATATCATCCACCTTCTCATGGCCAGGTGCATAAGCATTAATAATGATCCATCTCTTGCAACTCACTTGCATTTTTAAACACATCAGTCTGGAGCTTACTTCCTCACATTCTTTCTCACATATTTTTCCACAACTGCTTGATAAGTGGTGCCACCCTTTCCTTTGCTCTTGCCCTCACACCATTCTCTAACTTTACTTCTAAGACATTCTAAAAGCATTCTTCACCTTTACCCTTGAGCTTTGTTTCCTTCAAAGCCAGAACATCCATGATACTTTCTTCAAGCATACAACCCATATCTCTCCTTTCTTCTCATCTTGGCTGCATCCACACATATTTAAACAACCCAGCCTGATCTTTCGTGTAGGGGTAGGGGAGAAAGAACTCTACCTCTGTATTCCCTGCATGTTGTAGAAGGCAACTAAAAGGTATGGGAGCAAAGGAATGGAAACCCCCTCTTCTTGAATTTCATTTTCAAGACAAAACAGGAGTTGAGTTTGGAGTGCGCATCTTCCTCAAAGGCTCAGACTGGGGTGCAGCCTTTCTTTGTCTCTTCCTGGTGCTACCTCAATTAACACAAGAAATGGCAGACTTATATGAAAGAAAAGAAAAAAAAATTCATTGAATCTTCTGAAAAGCGCCAACCTGCAGGCACAGTAAATATCTAGAATAGCAGGTCAATGGTTTTAGTGAATGTTTTGCAAGCAGATATACAGTTTGTGAATATTAGATTGATTATATGAAAGCAAACATTAGTATGAGTAGAAGAACCAGCTCGGTAATCAAACTGAGTAATCAAGTAGTAGTTAAGTGCAGGAGAGATTTTGCTAAATTCAGCAAACTAGGTATTGGAAAGGGAAATGTTTGAGAGAACTGAAAGCCCATACACACTTTAAGTTTGTGAAGTTGATGCTAAATGTTAAACAAAAAAGACAGGATGACAGATGTACAATTTGTTACTGCAAGTTGAAAGATGGACATAAAATAAATTTTCTCCACCTGTAGATCTTCTGGAGTTTCTCTTCTTTGGTTCCACTGGTGTATCCCACTTGATCAAGTCATGGGTGACTGGTGACTCTTGCACAGCCACAGGGCTCGACTTCATACCAGGCAGCAAACTAACTCGAGAAGATCTTTTACGAGTAGCTAGGTGGGAAAAAGAAATAGTTATTCATGATTTCAATTAAAAAATCAGGCATGCACATTACAAGAGTGAACTAGAGATGTGTATACAGGTCACAACATGCTGTCAATGGTTTGAACCAGGACATGGGAAGCAGACAGGGAAGCCATGGAAAACTCTGTGGGGCCTGGCTGCAGATAAGGGGCTGTGAGTGAGCAAATAGGGCCTTTCCTTCATCTGTTTCTGCCACTAACTCACTAAAGAAGGAAATAACCAGCAAAAAAGAAAGAAAAGAAAAGAATTCATCAGAAATATTTGATATGTAAGATGCAAAGATGTGACCATTACCTGAAATTTTATATCCAATAATACCTAGCACTACATCCTTTAGAAACTGAAGGGGGGGGGAACTTTCCCGCCCCCACATTTCTGCAGGGAATGTTCAGGTAAAATCTTCTCTCCTCTCTCTCATACCAAGGGATACTATCTATATTTATTTACATATTATACTTAATCACTGATTCCCACATCAGTGAGGTAGCAACAGGAAACAGACGAAGAATGGCCCATCTACTCATATACACAAATATATATAAATGCCCATACACACACATATACATATCAACATATGCATACATATACATACACATGTACTTATTCATGCTTGCCTTCATCCATTCCTGTCCCTACCTTGGCACACAGGAAATAGCATCCCCCTATTTTTTGTGGTCACGTTTATCTGGAAATTATTCATAATATTGTACTTTCAATACTGGAGGGATGTCTGATCATTATCTTGTGGAGGCTAAGGTGAAGATTAGTATGGGTTTTCAGAAAAGAGGAGTGAATGTTGGGGTGAAGAAGGTGGTGAGAGTGAGTGAGCTTGGGAAGGAGACCTGTGTGGGGAAGTACCAGGAGAGACTGTGTACAGAATGGAAAAAGGTGAGAACAATGGAAGTAAGGGGAGTGGGGGAGGAATGGGATGTATTTAGGGAATCAGTGATGGATTGCGCAAAAGATGCTTGTGGCATGAGAAGAGTGGGAGGTGGGCTGTTTAGAAAGGGTAGTGAGTGGTGGGATGAAGAAGTAAGAGTATTAGTGAAAGAGAAGAGAGAGGCATTTGGACGATTTTTGCAGGGAAAAAATGCAATTGAGTGGGAGAAGTATAAAAGAAAGAGACAGGAGGTCAAGAGAAAGGTGCAAGAGGTGAAAAAAAGGGCAAATGAGAGTTGGGGTGAGAGACTATCAGTAAATTTTAGGGAGAATAAAAAGATGTTCTGGAAGGAGGTAAATAGGGTGCGTAAGACAAGGGAGCAAATGGGAACTTCAGTGAAGGGCGTAAATGGGGAGGTGATAACAAGTAGCGGTGATGTGAGAAGGAGATGGAATGAGTATTTTGAAGGTTTGTTGAATGTGTCTGATGACAGAGTGGCAGATATAGGGTGTTTTGGTCGAGGTGGTGTGCAAAGTGAGAGGGTTAGGGAAAATGATTTGGTAAACAGAGAAGAGGTAGTAAAAGCTTTGCGGAAGATGAAAGCCGGCAAGGCAGCAGGTTTGGATGGTATTGCAGTGGAATTTATTAAAAAGGGGGGTGACTGTATTGTTGACTGGTTGGTAAGGTTATTTAATGTATGTATGACTCATGGTGAGGTGCCTGAGGATTGGCGGAATGCGTGCATAGTGCCATTGTACAAAGGCAAAGGGGATAAGAGTGAGTGCTCAAATTACAGAGGTATAAGTTTGTTGAGTATTCCTGGTAAATTATATGGGAGGGTATTGATTGAGAGGGTGAAGGCATGTACAGAGCATCAGATTGGGGAAGAGCAGTGCGGTTTCAGAAGTGGTAGAGGATGTGTGGATCAGGTGTTTGCTTTGAAGAATGTATGTGAGAAATACTTAGAAAAGCAAATGGATTTGTATGTAGCATTTATGGATCTGGAGAAGGCATATGATAGAGTTGATAGAGATGCTCTGTGGAAGGTATTAAGAATATATGGTGTGGGAGGCAAGTTGTTAGAAGCAGTGAAAAGTTTTTATCGAGGATGTAAGGCATGTGTACGTGTAGGAAGAGAGGAAAGTGATTGGTTCTCAGTGAATGTAGGTTTGCGGCAGGGGTGTGTGATGTCTCCATGGTTGTTTAATTTGTTTATGGATGGGGTTGTTAGGGAGGTAAATGCAAGAGTCCTGGAAAGAGGGGCAAGTATGAAGTCTGTTGGGGATGAGAGAGCTTGGGAAGTGAGTCAGTTGTTGTTCGCTGATGATACAGCGCTGGTGGCTGATTCATGTGAGAAACTGCAGAAGCTGGTGACTGAGTTTGGTAAAGTGTGTGGAAGAAGAAAGTTAAGAGTAAATGTGAATAAGAGCAAGGTTATTAGGTACAGTAGGGGTGAGGGTCAAGTCAATTGGGAGGTGAGTTTGAATGGAGAAAAACTGGAGGAAGTGAAGTGTTTTAGATATCTGGGAGTGGATCTGTCAGCGGATGGAACCATGGAAGCGGAAGTGGATCATAGGGTGGGGGAGGGGGCGAAAATTTTGGGAGCCTTGAAAAATGTGTGGAAGTCGAGAACATTATCTCGGAAAGCAAAAATGGGTATGTTTGAAGGAATAGTGGTTCCAACAATGTTGTATGGTTGCGAGGCGTGGGCTATGGATAGAGATGTGCGCAGGAGGATGGATGTGCTGGAAATGAGATGTTTGAGGACAATGTGTGGTGTAAGGTGGTTTGAGCGAGTGAGTAACGTAAGGGTAAGAGAGATGTGTGGAAATAAAAAGAGCGTGGTTGAGAGAGCAGAAGAGGGTGTTTTGAAATGGTTTGGGCACATGGAGAGAATGAGTGAGGAAAGATTGACCAAGAGGATATATGTGTCGGAGGTGGAGGGAACGAGGAGAAGAGGGAGACCAAATTGGAGGTGGAAAGATGGAGTGAAAAAGATTTTGTGTGATCGGGGCCTGAACATGCAGGAGGGTGAAAGGAGGGCAAGGAATAGAGTGAATTGGAGCGATGTGGTATACAGGGGTTGACGTGCTGTCAGTGGATTGAATCAAGGCATGTGAAGCGTCTGGGGTAAACCATGGAAAGCTGTGTAGGTATGTATATTTGCGTGTGTGGACGTATGTACATGTGTATGGGGGGGGGTTGGGCCATTTCTTTCGTCTGTTTCCTTGCGCTACCTCGCAAACGCGGGAGACAGCGACAAAGTATAAAAAAAAAAAAAAAAAAAAAAATGTACTTTCACTGTATTACATAAGATTGGCACTTTTAGTATTTGTTTTAACATTCTAGTATTCTAAAACTTCTTCACAAACTTCTGAATCTTTATGATATTCTCTTATTTAGGACTCCAAACAGACATGCAGACCACTTTAGGTTAAACCATGCATGCATAGCTTCTTTCTATTTTTCATTGTTACCACTGCAGACTATGCTCTGCACTAGCTTTCCTTCTGCTTTATGTCATATATGGTGGACGAGCTTTTGTTGTAATGTAGTATGATACTGCTACATCTCTTGTTTATCAGCTCATTTACAAATCTCAATTCTTTGCTCAAGTGTGAGTGTTACATACTTCCTCTTACCACTGGTTTTACCCTTTGGATCTATCAAGAAATTCTTGGGAGTACCTGCATAAACAAATTGTAAATAAGAGAACATATCATAACAAACTGTACTTAAATGTTCAGGATGCATAACACTTGGTAACTTGAACATAAAATGATCTCGCTCACAGCATCGGAGAATTATCCACTTACCTTGTAACCTGAATTCACACTGCCACTAGCATTCGTTGTACTGAGAACAAAACCATAATGGGGATTTTGAAAATAACATTTCAACAAATAATAGATACATGACCTTACTGCATTTCTTACTCGGGCATAGCTTTATTTACATGAATAAAAGAAAAAAATTGTTTACATCAAAACTAACAGTATTATAAGACAAATTGTCTCTTTTATTTAGAAAATGACAACAATAGCTGGTATGTATATCTGGCTTCCCACCTTCATGATGTACTTAATGTGAACTCCCTTTGACAATTTGTGGATGAGTGTGATGCATGATTCTTTTTTCCAGTTACATTTTTAGGTTGTTTCTGACATCTATGGATAAGAAATGGAATCACACATTAACTAGGAACTCAAATAAGTGTGGGAACCATTAAACCTCATATGAGGCACAGAGCAATGTAAAGGTTAATCTACATTATTCATATAAACAAACTGCCAGACACTGAAGCACTGAATAGCACAAACTTAGAGAACTTTCTTCTTTGACTTTCTTGTGTGCTTTTAATGGCTGATGGCAATGCATTATATATTCTTCTGGCCACCAGATCATTATATCATTTTCTTTGTACCTTGGTTCATTTTGATTTATTTAGTCATCTTAGAATCTTTCATGTCAAGTTTATCAGCAACTTTCTTAAAAGTGCATAGTAGGAACAATCCCTTCCAGGATTCTCCAAGCAACTTCAAACTTAAATCTAACCACTTATTCGAACACATGACTACTCTTCTACAGCAGCTTTCCTACAATATATTACGCTCATAACTTTTACATTCCACCCTGATACCCTTTCAGAAACCAAGAATGACTTACCTGCTGTCTTCTTTTCACTCTTTGGTGAGTCAAGGTCAATCAGATCTTGATCACATGGGAAAAGAGAATCTGTGGTCAAGTCTACTTTGCTAAAGAGTCCCACTGAAAGAAAGTATACAAGTTAAACACTAAACAACATTATATGGGTCTGTGAAAGATATGCAAGTAAATTAAAGTCACTAAGAAATACAAGATAATAGTCATCATTGAGATTAGAACCTACATAATGCAAAAGATGTGTATTTCATTTAGAGTAATCAACATGAAAGCAAATTTCTGAAAGCTATAGTATACAGTAAAGTAGTAAGTCACCTTCAACTTAGAATCATATGACCACATACCCAACTTCTGTTAAACTTTGTTGTAATTACCTATTTGTAAAGTACTCACAGGGCCCAATCTTGTCAACATTACTATCGTACAACTTTTCAGATTTACGTGTCTGCATTAACAATATTCTCAATTTCATTACATTCATCCACCACTCATATTATGACACTATTTCTTTAAATCTTTTTTAGCAAGTTTCTTGTTTAATTTCATGTTTTATCATCTGGTTCCATATCTTCCTACATCTCTTGAAGAACTGTTCAATGACTATGTCATCAATCTGTTTAAAAAGCTTAAAGGTTGTGATCAGGTCACCCCTCACTCCCCTCTCATGATGGGAAAATTTAAAGCTTCTAGAATTTTCTTGTAGCTCAACTCTCTTAATTCTGGTAGCTTCTTTGTTGTCCTCCTCTGGACTTTCTCTATTAGCTCTTTGTGCTTCTTTACTTTTCAAACTTGACAAGCATATTCTAGGATACGAACAGCTTGCTAAATATATTTGTATCCATAGTCTTGTATTATTGAAAGCTATTCTAATATCTGCCAGTACACATTTTGTCTCCTTAACTATTCTCCTAATGTGGGACTCTAGCGACAGGTTAAAGACAACAAAGACTGAAGTCCTCATACACAGAATCCTGATGCATATTTCCCAATAAATAATAAGTAAACTGAGGTCTTCTTTCAATGTCTTATCCCCATTACTTTACATTCTCTAAGGATGAATTTCATCAACCATGTATCAGACCAACTTTGGGGTCTATTCAGGTCCCCTTATAAACTGATGCAGTCCCCCTTGCTTTTCACTTTCCTCATTCCTCAATTCAGGTAAGAGCCCAGACCTTCAGGTAATTCATTTATATAAATGAAGAGTAATGGTACCAAAACAGAACCCTGTGGCTCTCCAATGGTCACCTTGACCCACTTGGAGAAGGCTTCAACTTTCTTTCTTCGAGACACTGACAGAAGTCCACGTCAAGGTCAAGCCTTACTAGAAACATAGAGAATAATGATAGAAAAAGGAAATATCTGGAAAAGTATTTATAAGTTATGGAGGAAAAAAAACCTGTCTTTTCAAATATCTTATTCATTTATTAATTTAGTTGCTGTCTCCCGCTTTAGCAAGGTAGCGCAAGGAAACAGACGAAAAAATGGCCCAACCCACCCACATACACATGTATATACATAAACGCCCACACACGCAAATATACATACCTATACATTTCAATGTATACATACTTATACATACACAGACATATACATATATACACATGTACATATTCATACTTGCTGCCTTCATCCATTCCTGTCGCCATCCAGCTACACATGACATAGTGATTGGGGGGGGGGGGGAGAGAGAGAGAGAGAGAGAGAGAGAGAGAGAGAGAGAGAGAGAGAGAGAGAGAGAGAGAGAGAGAGAGAGAGAGAGAGAGAGAAGCCAAAAGAAGGAAGCTTACAGATGAGACTCCAATGCCACATCCTGTTAAAAGCATTGGATATATCAAGAGAACTAGATAGGATTTCCCTAAATCTTTCGGGGATGATGACCAGACATTAGTAAGAAGGAAAAAATATGACCAGTGGATCTTGCCTTATGTAAGCCATACAGGAGAGATTCAGCATGTCTGAGGATAAGGAAGATAAGGAGGGATTCAAAGACTCTGGAAATGGTAGATGGCAATGCAACAGGAAGATAGTTAGAGGGGGTAAAATGGCCACCCAATCACCTATGTGTCCTTTGTTCCCTGCCGATGAGATAAACTTCAATCCGTCATAGGATTTTCTTCCTTTTTTCTGCCTGATGATCCAGCTTCTTGATCGGCCTCCCATATGACACATTATCAAATGCTTCCTGGCAATCCAGATACAAACAATCAGCCTTCTCTTTTGTCTAAGACAGAGCTCACTCTCATAGAAATCCTATGGGGTATCTTACATGTAGTTCAGTGCCAGTTCCCTGCTTTCCTTTCTTACATACAGGAATGACTGCCATTTTCCATTCCCTTCTTACTTTGCTTCTTTCCAGTGACATCTTGAACAATATCTAATGAGGTATATCTCCACACATCTTTTACTATTCTGTTTGTCTTTTCTAAACATCTCAAAGCTTTGTGAAAACTCCCCATTCACTGATTCTGGGGCAAAAGTCTTCCATAGTAAATATAACTTTGAACTTGCATATCTAATCTCTTGCCAAATTTCAACCTCAGAAAAACTGTAAGGGAACAAACTGGCTGCTAGCAAATATTATACTTAAATCATATTAAGTAGGTAGTAGTCGGTAGGCAGCCAATGACCAGGAAGGTATATTACCGGTATTACCTACCTGAGTACCAGGAGAGTTAATGAGGACTACACAATGAGCCAGCACTTCACTGATTGTCACATTACACTCCTTTAACCCAGGTAGCTGTCTTTTCTTTCTGCCTCATCCACACATGGGCTACTAGCATTCTGTCCACAATTATACAATCTCTCCTTGACATATATAATGCTTGACAACACTGAACTTGCACAACTCATTCTTCATAATTCTAGATTTTTCTGCAGTGAGCACCATGAGCTAACCTTGTGTTTTGGCAAAAAGGTAAGAGCAATAGATGGAGGTAGTGGGTTGGAACATTTAGACATTAGGTAGAAACATTGGGTAGGAGCCACGGAAAACACTGTGTTAGAGTTGCCCTCTGCCAGTGGCCTGTTAAGTGTGAGGCACTGAGGGTTACGAAGCAGAAATGGAGTTTGCTAGTTATGGAGAAACCATTGCCTTGGCCACCCCCTGAGGGAGTTCCAGGTGGGAACAGGAGTCAGAGATATAGATAAATACATCACATCATGAACAGAGAAAAGGTATTCAAGCAAATAATTCACAGGGTAAATTAGGACAAACCTAGAATATACTTCTCAAATTTGACCATAGCATTTAAAGCATTAAGAACTAGTATATGAGTTTCTGAGGAAGACAACCAGTTCAAAAATGCTATCTCTATCTATATTTCTGATGCCTGTTCCTCAAAGAGGTGGCCACAGCAACAGTGTCTCCATAACTAGTGAAATCCAGAGCTGCTTCTTAGACTTTGGTGCCTCACCCTTAACTGGCCACTGGCAGAGAGCAACTCTAGTGCAGGGTTTGCAGACGCTCTTAGCTACAGACTACTTATTCCTAATGCTCCTGCCTAATGTCCCTTCCTACCACTTCTATTATTGCTTCTGCCTAAATTTCTACCTACTACTACCTACTGCTCCTGCCATTTCGCCAAAAGGCAAGGCAAGCACATAGTGCTCACTACGGGAAAATCTAGTTACTACGAATGAGCTGTGTGCATTAATCAAGTGTTATGTGTGACAAAGAGGGATTGTATCTGTGAACAGAATGCCAGTAGTACACATATGGATGAGGCAGAAAGAAAAGACGACTACCTGAGTTTGAGGAGTGCAACTGGAGTTCTGATTCACTATGTATGTAGCAGTCACTAACCCTCCCAATACACAGGCGATAGTAGCAGTCATTGGCTGCCTATCAACTACTACCTACAAGAGTGAATAATTCTGAGCAAAATATTCATTTATATACAGTAAATCCTCAATTTTACAGACTGGATTTAACTCTCATTTGCCCTCTTTTTCAACCCCTGCACCTCCCTGTTGATCTCCTGTCACTTTCTCTTATACATCTCCCAATCATTTGCCCTCCTTCCTTTTCTTTCACTAAAAACTTTTCTTTTTCAACAACACTTCAACTAGGTTACATTAAATTTAACAGACTTTCAACATTAATGGACACCCCTTCCCTCATATTAGTCCATTAAATCAAGGATTTACTGTATATAGAGGTTAGAGCAACCAAAGGTCATAAGAAATAAAAGGATGCAATTTGTAAAAAAAGCTATTAATTAGGACTTTTATAGTATTAGCAATGGGGCACTGGATTAGGCTAAGAAATAAAATTGTAAATGATGACTATACCAATGCTCAGCCAATTCATTTCCTGATAAATGCAAATATCATCAGGCAAGAAGTAAGCTGCAGGAATCTGCATATATTCTCTTGCCAGCAGTTCACAAGAGGAGAATTATAAAGGAGATAAACTGCCATCTGGCAAATATCTAAATCATACTATATATATATATATATATATATATATATATATATATATATATATTTTTTTTTTTTTAATTTTCCAAAAGAAGGAACAGAGAAGGGGGCCAGGTGAGGATTTTCCCTCTAAGGCCCAGTCCTCTGTTCTTAATGCTACCTCGCAAATGCGGGAAATGGCGAATCGTATGAAAAAAAAAAAAAAAGAAAAAAAATATATATATATAAAAAAAAAAATATATATATTTTTTATTTTGCTTTGTCGCTGTCTCCCGCGTTTGCGAGGTAGCGCAAGGAAACAGACGAGAGAAATGGCCAAACCCACCCCCATACACATGTATATACATACACGTCCACACACGCAAATATACATACCTATACATCTCAATGTACACATATATATACACACACAGACACATACATATATAACCATGCACACAATTCACACTGTCTGCCTTTATTCATTCCCATATCCACCCCACCACACATGAAATAACAACCCCTTCCCCCTTCATGTGCGCAAGGAAGCGCTAGGAAAAGACAACAAAGGCCACATTCGTTCACACTCAGTCTCTAGCTGTCATGTAATAATGCACCAAAACCATAGCTCCCTTTCCACATCCAGGCCCCACAGAACCTTCCACAGTTCACCCCAGACGCTTCACATGCCCTGGTTCAATCCACTGACAGCACGTCGACCCCAGTATACCACATCGTTCCAATTCACTCCATTCCTTGCACGCCTTCCACCCTCCTGTATGTTCAGGCCTCGATCACTCAAAATCTTTTTCACTCCGTCTTTCCACCTCCAATTTGGTCTCCCACTTCTCCTCGTTCCCTCCACCTCTGACAAATATATCCTCTTGGTCAATCTTTCCTCACTCATTCTCTCCACGTGACCAAACCACCTCAAAACATCCTCTTCTGCTCTCTCAACCACACTCTTTTTATCACCACACATCTCTCTTACCCTTACATTACTTACTTGATCAAACCACCTCACACCACATATTGTCCTCACACATCTCATTTCCAGCACATCCACCCTCCTCTGCACAACTCTATCTATAGCCCACACCTTGCAACCATATAACATTGTTGGAACCACTATTCCTTCAAACATACCCATTTTTGCTTTCCGAGATAACGTTCTCGACTTCCACACATTCTTCAACGCTCCCAGGAACTTTTGCCCCCTCCCCCAACATATGATTCACTTCCGCTTCCATGGTCCCATCCACTGCCAAGTCCACTCCCAGATATCTAAAACACTTAACTCCCTCCAGGTTTTCTCCATTCAAACTTACCTTCCAATTGACTTGTCCCTTAACCCTTCTGTACCGAATAACCTTGCTCTTATTCACATTTACTCTCAGCTTTCTTCTTTCACACACTTTACCAAACTCAGTCCCCAGCTTCTGCAGTTTCTCACACGCATCAGCCACCAGTGCTGTATCATCAGAGAACAACAACTGACTCACTTCCCAAGCTCTCTCATCCACAACAGACTGCATACTTGCCCCTCTTTCCAAAACTCTTTCATTTACCTCCCTAATAACCCCATCCATAAACAAATTGAACAACCATGGAGACATCACACACCCCTGCCACAAACCTACATTCACTGAGAACCAATCACTTTCCTCTCTTCCTACATGTACACATGCCTTACATCCTCGATAAAAACTTTTCACTGCTTCGAACAACTTGCCTCCCACACCATATATTCTTAATACCTTCCACAGAGCATCTCTATCAACTCTATCATATGCCTTCTCCAGATCCATAAATGATACATACAAATCCATTGGCTTTTCTAAGTATTTCTCACATACATTCTTCAAAGCAAACACCTGATCCACACATCCTCTACCACTTCTGAAACCACACTGCTCTTCCCCAATCTGATGCTCTGTACATGCCTTCACCCTCTCAATCAATACCCTCCCATATAATTTACCAGGAATACTCAACAAACTTATACCTCTGTAATTTGAGCACTCACTTTTAACCCCTTTGCCTTTGTACAATGGCACAATGCAAGCATTCCACCAATCCTCAGGCACATCTCACCATGAGTCATACATACATTAAATAACCTTACCAACCAGTCAACAATACAGTCACCCCCTTTTTTAATAAATTCCACTGCAATACCATCCAAACCCGCTGCCTTGCCAGCTTTCATCTTCCAAAAAGCTTTTACTACCTCTTTTCTGTTTACCAAATCATTCTTCCTAACCCTCTCACTTTGCACACCATCTCGACCAAAACACCCTATATCTGCCACTCTATCATCATTCACATTCAACAAACCTTCAAAATACTCACTCCATCTCCTTCTCACATCAATACTACTTGTTATCACCTCCCCATTAGCCCCCTTCACTGAACTTCCCATTTGTTCCCTTGTCTTACGCACTTTACTTACCTCCTTCCAAAACATCTTTTTATTCTCCCTAGAATCTAATGATACTATCTCATCCCAACTCTCATTTGCCCTCGATAAAGAAATGTTCAGCAAACTCTTCACTACGGAAACTTGGCCAAATTTAGTGCATGCTGTACTAATGCTGCATTTCAGAGATTAGTTACAGTGAAAAGTTAGAGACTATAAATTTACCCACCATGGATAAGAAAAAGTATGGGGTGATTTTATCACAACCTTCAAATTTCTACACCAGTTTACCAATCTTGACTGCAAACAATTCTTCAAAAGATGCAGACAGCAGCCAGAGGCCATACCAGAAAAATAAGCAAGAGATATTTCAGAAAAGATAAAAAGAAGTACCTTTATAGTATCAACAGTGGATGACTGGTATCAGCAGAGTTGATACTGTAAATGCTAACAGTCATAAAAGTGTTATCCTTTCTTCTCCTGTTCTAAATATGCTGGTGGAATATGGATTTAAATAAAGCTAGTGCAACCAAGTTAGAAAAAATAAGATAGCACGATGTCTTATTATGAGTACTCAGTTTATAAACATTCAAGGGACAGGCAAACTAAGGTAACTCAGGAATAATTTGCTGGACCATGTAGCCCAACAATCAGGGATGAGGTTAAAATGTTGTATGACTGTACAGAAGCAACTCCCTCCCTACAGTGTGCAAATACGTAATGACATGAATGCTTTTGTCTTTACAACTTTTCACTTTTAACTTGTATTCTTTATAAGTATACTTTCAAATGATGGAATGGACACTTAATAAGACACTATACATATAACATTAAAGCTTACTTGAAACTCTGGATGAAGAACGAATTGGTGTTCCTGGAAATCTGAAAGTTGGAGTTGTATCACTCTCTTGTTCTTTAAGAGAAAACATAACAGACCTCCGAGATTTCCTCTTCCCTCCTGCATTCTTGCCAGGAAGAACTTTGTTTGATAGTAGACTTTGATCAAAAGGTTCTTCTGTGTATTTACAATGAGTCCATAGTCAGTCATGCATACACTATATTATAATGTCTATGTTATCCACAACAGAAATGTTCAAATCAGCCAAGAGAAGCAAACTATGGAAAATTTTGAGTTGAAATAATATAAGTGGCTAATAAATAAACAACAAATTATAAAAATACAAAATAAACTTTTAGATTAAACTGAAATTCATCTAGATGGACATTATGTGGAAAAATGGTCAAAGATGTTGAAAGATAAGCATTCATAAATTTAACAAACTGTATGATAGAGAACATTCAAGAGATGGGGCCCCAAGAGCACAAAGCTCCCTCCCCATACAATATAAATAGGTAATTACAAAGCAATCCCTAAGTGTCTGCCATGCTATTTGGGTAACACAACTAATTAACCTTCAAACAGCAACACAAAATGGGAGTCAGTTGTTTGCTGATTTTACACCAATGGTGGCAAATTCAAGTGAGAAACTGCAGAAATTGGTGTTTGAGTTTGGAAGCATGAGTTAAAGGAGTGAGTTGAGCTCGCTCCTTCAACGTCTCAGAAAGACTTCTAGCCTTCATACTTGCGAAACCTCTCACTGTTTCATGTACTTTTTCTTTGTTCTTTGAAATAGTGGAGACTGTTGAATGGGACAACTGTAGATCACGTGGAATCACATCAACTTTTCCCCCCCCTTCATATTGGGTGATTACATTCATTTTCAATTCCAAATTGAGCATCTTCCTTGGCTTCTTGCCAGATTTATCAACATGTGATGGGTTTTTCCTTTAGCTTGTCATATTCTTGGGGGGTTTAATACAAAAATGGCTCAATCCATCACAAAAATTTGTTACATTCACTTGAATAGCATGCACTTACTGAATGGGAACAGAGAATGAGAGTTGACAGATGCTGTGATGTACACAATGCCAGGATATCACCTGACATTCACTATCACACACACACAGCCATTAGCACTAATGGACATAACCAAGCATCATTTTTATATTTACATATAATTTTCACATATATTTTTCCAGTTGTATATAAGGCTGGTCGAAAGTAGGGGAGAGATTGTATATGGCCAAAGTCATTCTGTGGGTTAAAGTGTTACTCCTAGCAATGGACGAGGGGAAATAATAATGAAAGGCATTGCTACTACAATTGACAGGTGATGGAGAGATGGACAGAAAACATCAGGCAAAGCAGTCCCTAAGCAGGTAACACAAACAATCCTTCAAAGTGATGAAGTTAGCATTAAGAACTAAGATTATTCTGATTACCATACAAACATTAATTCCTTACAAAAATCATCAATCCTCACCATTTTCCTTGCATTCTGAAGAGGCAATAAATGCAGCTGGAGCAGCAAGATCTGTTTGGGTGGATTGCATTGAGAGTGTAGTGGGTGTTTTGTGGTCGAATGATAGAGCAGATGGAAGAATTTTGCTCTTGGATGCTGCTTCAGTGGATGCAAGCTTCTTGTTGGTTTGGGGACCAGGCGTAAGGTGCATTTCCTGGGCAGGTCCAAGCTTGAGTGTAGTTAAAGTTTCTGGAGTAGTGCTTCTGGATCTAACAGGCACTGCTGCAGTGGAATCACTTGCTGAAGATGGCATGGGAGGACTAACCACACCCCACACATCAATATCTGTAAAAAAGTAATTATAAAACATCAAATGTAAAACATTTTTCTTTTCTTTCACCCGTTCACTGTTTCCTATTTAGACAAGGTATCGCAGGGAACAAAATAAGTAAAGGCCTCATTTTGCTCATATCTATTCTGTCATGATTAATACACAAAAACCACAGCCCCCTATCCACAACCACAAATGACAGTTCAATGACAGCAAGTCACTCTCGGATTACCAAATAGCTCCAATTCACTTTATCCTATGCACACCTCTCACCTGCATGTTCAAGCCTTGAGCACTCAAAATCATATTCACTCCATCCTCCCACCTCCAGTTCAGTCTTCCCCTTCTCTCTGTCCCCTCCACTTCTGAAACATACCTCCATATAACCAAACTATGTCAACACAACTTCTTTAGCTTTCTCAACCATACTCTTCTTATTACCATACCTCTTTTATACTCTATCATTACTTACTTAACCCTGTCAATTCCAAGTTAATGTGGTTATACATCTCCCACATGTTTTTCTTCTGTACAGTTCATATATATGCCTATGAAGGATAAGCTGAGCAAATGGACACAGTATTTTATGTCAACCTCTCTTTTCTTAACTAAACTAGGACATTTACTGAACTAGGATATCAATGAAGATTGTAATTGTTAATGAGGAAGTGAGGTAAAGAGGTGCTTAAAAGAAAACCTTACATCTTAAAGAGGATGTAAAGAATATATTACTTACTTGAATGTGTTTGATGACAGAGTGGCAGATATAGTGTGTTTTGGTCTGGGTGGTGTGCAAAGTGAGAGGGTCAGGAAGAATGGTTTGGTTAAGAGAGAAGAGGCGGCGAAAGCCTTGCAGAAGATGAAATCTGACAAGGTGGTGGGTTTGGATGGTATTGCAGTTGAATTCATTAAGAAAGGGGGTGACTGTGTTTTTGATTGGTTGGTAAGGATATTCAGTGTATGTATGCTTCATGGTGAAGTGCCTGAGGATTGACAGAATGCATGTATAGTGCCACTGTGCAAAGGCAAAGGGGATAAAGGTGAGTGTTCAAACGACAGAGACGTAGGTTTGTTGAGTTTTCCTGGAAAATTGTATGGGAGGGTATTGACTGAGAGGGTGAATGCAGGTACAGAGCATCAGGAACTGAAGAGGAGTAGTGTGGTTTCAGAAGTGGTATAGGATGTGTGGAACAGGTGTATGCCTTGAAGAATGTGAGAAATATTCAGAAAAAAAAGATGGATTTGCTTGTGGCAATTATGGATCTGGAGAAGACATATGTTAGGTTTGATAGAGATGCTTTGTGGAAGGTCTTAAGAGTATATGGTGTTGGAGGGAGGCTGCTAGAAGCAGTGAAAAGTTTTTATCAAGGATGTAAGACATGCGTACAAGTAGAAAGAGAGAAGAGTGATTGGTCCCCAATGAATGTCGGTCTGCAGCAGGGATGTGTGATGTCTCTATGGTCACTTGATCTGTTCATGGATGGGGTGGTTTGGGAGGTAAATTCATGAGGTTTGGAGAGAGGTGCAAGTTTGCAGTTTATTTGGGATGAGAAGGCCTGGGAAGTGAGTAGTTGCTGTTCACCAATGATACAGCACTGGTGGCTGATTCAAAAGAGAAACTGCAGAAGTTGGTCACTGAGTGTGGAAAAGCATGTGAAAGGAGAAAGTTGAGAGTAAATGTGAATAAGAGCAAGGTTATTAGGTTCACCAGGGTTGAGGGTCAACTTAACTGGGACATAAGTTTAAACAGTGAAAAATTGGAAGTGAAGTGTTTTAGATATCTGGGAGTGGACTTAGCAGTGAATGGAACTATGGAAGCAGAAGTGAGTCACAAGGTGGGGGAGGGGGCAAAATTTCTGGAAGCAATGAAGAATGTAGGGAAAGAAAGAACGTTATCTTAGAACAAAAATGGGTATGGTTGAAGGAATAGTAGTTTCAACAATATTATAAGGTTGAGAGGCATGGGCAACAACAGAAAAGAAGACACCAAGCACTTTCTACTCAATTACCCTGCACATTCTACGAACAGATGCACATGCAACATCACAACACTTTATGACCTATGATCCCAGCCAGTAGACAAGACCAGCTTCCTGAATGCTGCAGGAGCCTCATAAGGATTGAAGTGACTCCTAGGGCAGGAGGCAAATAAATAGTGAGGGAGGCAAATGCAAAGGTCCTGGAGAATGGGTCAAGTTACCATACTAATGCAGAAATCAAAGAACAAGTATGAAAAAAGAAAAGTTTAACAAATACTGACTTTAGCTTCACATACACAAAAGCAGACACCATGCAGTGAGGCATAGCTATTCATTATTCCATTCAAATTTTAAATGACAGACTTCTGTACAACTATTATTTCAATAAATAGCACACACTGTACCTGGAGAGTCCAAGTGACAAGCTGATGAGGAAGGTTCTAATAACGGTAAAAGCTTCATGCATGTTTGATCTTCAAAGACTTTACTCTCAATTTCTGGGGAGCCTTGATTTACATCCACTACCACTGGATCATCAAAGCTTTTCAATCCATCACTTAAGGTCATCTGGTTAGCAAGATCTGGAGACCCTGGAACATGTAGGTTACAAGGTACAAATCTGTAAAATCCTACTTCAAACACTTTCACTCTTTGATAAGTCACAATGCATAGGTTGCTACTAATTCCTAACAAACACCTTTCCAAACAAAAGAGTAAGAAGACGCATAAAAATCCTCAAAAAATATTGTCTTAAAAACTCAGTTTTGATTGTAGATGCAATTCACTGTGTAGATCTATCAGTTCAGCTGTCAAACACAGAACATCTTCCTAGACATGTATACTACATTCTACAATCCTTGGTCTTGCACAAACAGACAATCACTTCACTAGTACATCCTCAACTTTGCCTAAGATGCAAATGAACATGAAGTTCTATACTGTCTCTGATGCCTGTTCCAATGGAACTCCCTCAATGTGGTGGCCACAGCAATAGTCTCCATAACTAGTGAACTCCAGTGCCACTTCTTAGCCTTTAGTGCCTCACTCTTAACAAACCACTGGCAGAAGGCAACTCTAGCAGTGTTTGCAGAGGCTTCTACCTAACACTCTTGGTTAAATGTTCCTACCTAATATTTCTATCTACTGCTCCAACCGTTTTGCTAAAAGACAAGGCTAGCACATAATGCTCACCTTAGGAAAATCTAGTTATGATGAATAAGCTGTGTTGACAAGTGTCACATATATTTTTGGACAGAATGCCACTACTCCATGTGTGGGTGAGGCAGAAAAAAGAGACAGCTACCTGGGTTGGAGGGATGCAACCTGACAACCACGAAACTAAGCAGCTATAACTAGCCCTCCTAAACCCAGCAGGCAGTACTGGCAATATACCTCCCTGGTCATTGGCTGCCTTGAAACTACTTCCTACAAAGTTCTACTCTAAGATACTGATAAAAACTTTCCAAGTTTTGGCTATGCACATGAGTTCATTTATGACATTTCAAATCTTACATTCACCATTATACACGATCAAAATATTTTTCTCTTGCATCATTATCTAAAATACCCCTAGCTCCAAGAACTTCGATCACTGCATCTCTATATCTTTTTGTGGCTGACTTCTTCCTGTATCTCTAAATCAATTACTATATCTCAACAAGTAGAGAGTAAAAAAACATCAGAGGTAAATGCATGATTCTTGAAGAAAGCGGCACATATGAAGTCTGTTAAGGGTTGAAGGTAGGGATGGGATAACTGCCGTTAGAAACAGCAGAAGTTGGTGTTTGAGTTTGGTAGAATACCCACAGCTCTAGCCGAGTCACACAAGGCTACTTATCTAAGTCATAAAAGGCTATCAATCTATGTTAGGATGGCAGAAGCCAGCAAGCCACAGTTGGCCTTAACCATGTTCTGAGAAATGATGAGGCACGTCACCACCAACAACCATGGGATGATGACAACCCTGCTAAGAAGAGATTGTTGATAATATGGCACTGTTAGTAAATATGAGTGAGAAACTGCAGTTGGTGTTTGTGATTGGAAAAGTACCCAAAGCTCCAGCTGAGTCATACAAGGCAATTTATCTATGTTGGGATGGCAGAAGCCAGCAAACCACAGCTGGCCTTAACCATGTTCTGAGAAATGATGAAGCACATCACTAACGACAACCAGAGAATGATGACATCAGTGCTGAGAAGAGATTGTTGATTGGTCACAGAGAGGACCATGGCTGAACCACGCCTCTAAGTACCTAACAAGTGGTTAACATAAAGATATGGGATTCAGAGGTTCCTAACACCTGAAAGTCCAAGATATCTCATGTCTTGTGGAAAAACTTGAACTTGGAGAAAAAATTTCTTACCACATTTGGGGATCTCATCAGGTAACCTTTGAAAGTCTGGTGTGCCACAGCTGCGGGATTTGTTTGCAGACCGACGTGACTTGTCAATCCAGGGACTGGCATATATCATCCATGATACTTTTGATCGATGACCACGGCTTCCTGTGGGAATCATCTTTAAATATCTTGGTAGGAAAAACTATGAACTAAGATCTACTGAAAGAGTCAATCTTTAAATGCCTTGCTATGGAATAAAACTTGATGAAAATATGTTAGCATCCAATATAATTCAGGTATGGACTGCCGGTCTATAAACTACTTTCATGAGGCACTACAAAGTATTTGGCATTTGAGCTAATAAAGTTCCCTCTTAAACACTATAAAGAATAGAGTATGTATGTGTGATACAATATCAAAGACCATTAAATACCTTCACAATCATGTATTCAAAGTCTGTCTATTTTTTGCATTATCTTTACATCAGTTCCCATTTACATGAGGAGGATAAAGTGCATACAGGCACCATATGTAGGGATGCATAGGCCCAGTCCCACTAGTTGGTAAAAGGGCAGGCACACCTAATTCCTGGGGTAGACTTGGTCAGCCTGTACCCTCTACCATGCATAACTATCAATTCATTTTTGCATTACCTTATCTAGTTAAATCTACTCTATTAATCAAATCATAATTCATATAGCTTATCTTTTTACAAAAACGTATGCAATGCTGATGCTCTCTCTGTTCTATAGCTACTATTCTGACCACTGTTCTCATGAACTATTTGCTTCTGTCCCCATTCTGGGGGTGGGGACATATGGGTACACATTTGGCTGATGCTTCCCAAAACTGGTCACTTGAGGACTGGCTGTTATCATACATCCTTCTTTTCTTGAACAGCTAAGCTGCAGAATGCTCTTCATTCTTTTGCATTTCCCTCCCCATTCAACCTTTCTTCCATTTACAAAATCTTTTGGGGCCCTGATTAATTTCTACTTTCTTCATTTTACCTTATTCTTTCGCCAGAGATAGCCTTGATTGAGGCATATATAAATTATTCATCCATGCCATTTCCCTCATTAGTGATAGCACCAGGAACAGATGAAAAAAAGACAGTATTTGCTCACATTCATTCTTTAGCTGTCAATGTATGATACACAGAAACCACAGCACCCTATAAATGACCAGGTCCTACAGACCTTTCCATGATTCACTCTGGGCATTTCACATGCTTTGGTTCAGTCCACTGACTGCATGTCTGCCCTTGTAAACTATACTGTTCTGATTATCTCAATCCCAAGCATGCCTTTCACCCTCCTGCATGTTCAGGCCCTGATTGCTCAAAATCTTTTCCAATTTATCCTTCCATCTCAAACTTGGTCTCCCCAGCCTCTTTATGCCCTCCACTTCTGACACACATATCCTCTTTCTTAAGGTTTCCTCACTCAATCTCTCCGTAAGTCCAAGCCATATCAGCACACCCTCTTCACCACTCTCAACCACTCTTTTTATTGCCACACCTCTCTCTTACCCTTTCATTACTTATTTGATCAAACCACCTCACACAATATATCATCCTCAAACATTTCATGTCCAACACATCCATCCTCCTCAGCACAGCCTTTCATTCATATAATATTGTTAAGACTACTATACCTTCAAACATACCCATTTTTGCCCTTCCAGATAATGATCTCACTTTCCACAAACTCTTAAGCACTCCCACAACCTTCCCTCCCTCAGCAACCATATGATTCACTTCTGCTCCCATGATTCCATTTGCTGCCATATCCGCTCCCAGATATCTAAAACACTTCACTTCCTCCGATTTTTCTTTATTCAAACTCACACCCTAACTTATCCCTTAATCTTACTGAACCAAATAACACTGCTTTTATTCTAATTCACTATCAACTTTCTCCTTTCCCACAGTCTTCCATACTCAGTCCCCACTTCTGCACTTTCTCACTCGAATCTGTCACCAGTGCTGTACCATCAGCAAACAAAAGTGACTCACTTCCCAGGCCCTCTCATCCCCAATACTTGCCCCTGTCTCCAAGACTCTTGCATTCACCTCCCTCACTAACCCATCCATAAACAAATTAAATAACCACAGTGACATTACACATCCCTGCTGCAGACCAACTTCTCTCTCTATTGGTACAAGCCTTACACTCTTGATAAAAATTCATTTCTTCTACGAGCCTCCCTCCCATATTGTATATTCTTATAAGACCTTTCACAAAGCATCTATGTCGACTCCACCATATGCCTTCTCCAGATCCCTTAATGTCACATACAAATCTATCTATTTATCTAATTATTTCTCACACATCCTTGAAAGCATAAAACATGATCCACACATCCTCTACCACTTCTGAAACCAAACTACTCCTCCTCTATCTAATGCTCTGTACATGCCTTCATCCTCTCAATGCCCTCCCATACAACTTACCAAGTATACTCAACTAACTTATACCTCTGTACTTTAACACTCAACTCTATCCCCTTTGTCTTTATACAGTGGCACTATACATGAATTCTACCAATCCTCAGTCACTTAACCATGATCCATACATGCACTGAATATCATTACCAACCACTCAACAACAGTCACCCCCTTCCTTAATAAATTCAACAGCAATACTATGCACTCCAGCTGCCTCGCTGCATTTCTTTCTACGCAAGGCTTTCGCCACCTCTTCTCTCTTCATCAAAACGCTCTCTATGACTCTCACTTCACATACTACCCTGACCAAGACACCCAACATCTACCACTTTATCATTAAGCAGTTTAAACAATCCTTCAAAATACTCACTCCATTTCATTTCATCACTACCTGTTATCACTTCCCCTTTTGCCCTCTTCACCAATGTCGACATTTGTTCTCTTGTCTTATTCTCTCTAAAGTGTACTGATACATGCTCACCCAACTCTCATCATTTGCCTTCTTTTTCAACCCCTGTGCCTTCTTCTTGACGTCCTGCCACTTTCTCTTAGACATCTCCCAATCATTTACACTACTTCCCCATGAGTACCACCCAATGCCTCTTTTTCTCTTTAACTAACAACTTTACTTCTTCATCCCACCACTCACTACTCCCTCTAATCTGCATACCTGCCACCTTTCACATGCCACATGCATCTCCAGCATATGCTATCACTGCCTCTCTAAATACCTACCATTCCTCACCTACTCCCCTTGCTTCACTTATTTTCAACTTTCGCCATTCTACACTCAATCTCTCCCGGTATTTCTTCACACAAATCTCCTTTCTAAGCTCACTTACTCTCACCACTCTCTTCTCCCCAAAACTGTTTCATCTTTTCCAAAGGTTTCTCCATATGTTCACCCTAAGCTTAACAAGACAGTGATCAGAAATCCTACCAATTGCCCCTCTCAGCACATTTACATCCAAAAGTCTCTCTTTTACAAGCCTAACAATTCATATGTAATATAATAATGCCCATTGACCATCTCTCCTACATATACACATACTTTCTTTTATATATTACTGAAACATGGGTAACTGAAGCCCTAATCATGGCCATCCCATTAGCACTATACTTATTATTACTATTATTATGATCATTATTATTATCATTATTACCATCATTATTATTATCTTTTTTTTTTTTTTTTTTATACCTCGTCGCTGTCTCCCGCGTTTGCGAGGTAGCGCAAGGAAACAGACGAAAGAAATGGCCCAACCCCCCCCATACACATGTACATACACACGTCCACACATGCAAATATACATACCTACACAGCTTTCCATGGTTTACCCCGGACGCTTCACATGCCTTGATTCAATCCACTGACAGCACGTCAACCCCTGTATACCACATCGCTCCAATTCACTCTATTCCTTGCCCTCCTTTCACCCTCCTGCATGTTCAGGCCCCGATCACACAAAATCCTTTTCACTCCATCTTTCCACCTCCAATTTGGTCTCCCTCTTCTCCTCGTTCCCTCCACCTCCGACACATATATCCTCTTGGTCAATCTTTCCTCACTCTTTCTCACCATGTGCCCAAACCATTTCAAAACACCCTCTTCTGCTCTCTCAACCACGCTCTTTTTATTTCCACACATCTCTCTTACCCTTACGTTACTTACTCGATCAAACCACCTCACACCACACATTGTCCTCAAACATCTCATTTCCAGCACATCCATCCTCCTGCGCACAACTCTATCCATAGCCCACGCCTCGCAACCATACAACATTGCTGGAACCACTATTCCTTCAAACATACCCATTTTTGCTTTCCGGGATAATGTTCTCGACTTCCACACATTTTTCAAGGCTCCCAAAATTTTCGCCCCCTCCCCCACCCTATGATCCACTTCCGCTTCCATGGTTCCATCCGCTGACAGATCCACTCCCAGATATCTAAAACACTTCACTTCCTCCAGTTTTTCTCCATTCAAACTCACCTCCCAATTGACTTGACCCTCAACCCTACTGTACCTAATAACCTTGCTCTTATTCACATTTACTCTTAACTTTCTTCTTCCACACACTTTACCAAACTCCGTCACCAGCTTCTGCAGTTTCTCACATGAATCCGCCACCAGCGCTGTATCATCAGCGAACAACAACTGACTCACTTCCCAAGCTCTCTCATCCCCAACAGACTTCATACTTGCCCCTCTTTCCAAGACTCTTGCATTTACCTCCCTAACAACCCCATCCATAAACAAATTAAACAACCATGGAGACATCACACACCCCTGCCGCAAACCTACATTCACTGAGAACCAATCACTTTCCTCTCTTCCTACACGTACACATGCCTTACATCCTCGATAAAAACTTTTCACTGCTTCTAACAACTTGCCTCCCACACCATATATTCTTAATACCTTCCACAGAGCATCTCTATCAACTCTATCATATGCCTTCTCCAGATCCATAAATGCTACATACAAATCCATTTGCTTTTCTAAGTATTTCTCACATACATTCTTCAAAGCAAACACCTGATCCACACATCCTCTACCACTTCTGAAACCGCATATGTAATATAATAATGCCCATTGACCATCTCTCCTACATATACACATACTTTCTTTATATATTACTGAAACATGGGTAACTGAAGCCCTAATCATGGGCCATCCTATTAGCACTATACTTATTATTACTATTATTATTATCATTATTATTATCATTATTACCATCATTATTATTATTATTTTTTTTTTCATACTATCCGCCATTTCCCGCGACAGCGAGGTAGCGTTAAGAACAGAGGACTGGGCCTTTGAGGAAATATCCTCACCTGGCCCTCTTCTCTGTTCCTTCTTTTGGGGAAAAAAAAAAAAAAAAAAAAAAAAAAAAAAAAAAAAAAAAAACGAGAGGGGAGGATTTCCAGCCCCCCGCTCCCTTCCCTTTAGTCGCCTTCTACGACACGCAGGGAATACGTGGGAAGTATCTTTCTCCCTATCCCCAGGGATAATACATATATATATATATATATATATATATATATATATATATATATATATATATATATATATAATATATATATATAATTTATATTTTTTTTTTTTATACTTTGTCGCTGTCTCCCGCGTTTGCGAGGTAGCACAAGGAAACAGACGAAAGAAATGGCCCAACCCACCCCCATACACATGTATATACATACGTCCACACACGCAAATATACATACCTACACAGCTTTCCATGGTTTACCCCAGACGCTTCGCATGCCTTGATTCAATCCACTGACAGCACGTCAACCCCGGTATACCACATCGCTCCAATTCACTCTATTCCTTGCCCTCCTTTCCCCCTCCTGCATGTTCAGGCCCCGATCACACAAAATCATTATTATCATTATCATTATCGTACACAATAGCTGTTTCCTGCATCAGCAAGGTAGTGCCAGGAAACAGAAAAAGAATGGCCCATCCACTCACATACACACGTACATTCATAAACACCCATATACATACAATGACGGCTTGTGCAAAAGATGATTGTGGCATGAAAAGCATGGGAGGTGGGCAGAGTAGAAAGGGTAGGGAGTGGTGGGATGAAGTAAGATTATTACTAAAAGAGAAGAGAGAGGCATTTGGACAATTTTTGCAGGGAAATAGTGCAAATGACTGGGAGATGTATAAAAGAAAGGAGCAGGAGGTCAAGAGAAAGGAGCAGGAGGTGAAAAAGAGGGCAAATGAGAGTTGGGATGAGTGAGTACCATTGAATTTTAGGAAATATAAAAAGATGTTTTGAAAGGGGGTAAATAAAGTGTGTAAGACTAAAGAACAAATGGGAACATCAGTAAAGTGGGCTAATGGGGATGTAATAACAAGAAGTGGTGATGTGAGAAGGAGATGGAGTGAGTATTTTGAAGGTTTGTTGAAAGTGTTAGATGATAGAGTGGGTGGCAGATATAGGGTGTTTTGGTCGAGGTGGTGTGCGAGGTGAGAGGGCTAGGGAAAATGATTTGGTAAACAGAGAAGAGGTAGTGAAAGCTTTGTGGAAGATGAAAGCCAGCAAGGCGGCGGGTTTGGATGGTATTGCAGTGGAATTTATTAAAAAAGGGGATGACTGTATTCAATGGATGAATGGCTCATGGTGAAGTGCCTGAGGATTGGTGGAATGCATGCATAGTGCCATTGTACAAAGGCAAAGAGGATAAAGGCGAGTGTCCAAATTACAGAGGTATAAGTTTGTTGAGTATTCCTGGTAAATAATTTTTTTTTTTTTGTCGCTGTCTCCCGCGTTTGCGAGGTAGCGCAAGGAAACAGACGAAAGAAATGGCCCAACCCCCCCCCCCATACACATGTACATACACACGTCCACACACGCAAATATACATACCTACACAGCTTTCCATGGTTTACCCCAGACGCTTCACATGCCTTGATTCAATCCACTGACAGCACGTCAACCCCTGTACACCACATCGCTCCAATTCACTCTACTCCTTGCCCTCCTTTCACCCTCCTGCATGTTCAGGCCCCGATCACACAAAATCTTTTTCACTCCATCTTTCCACCTCCAATTTGGTCTCCCTCTTCTCCTCGTTCCCTCCACCTCCGACACATATATCCTCTTGGTCAATCTTTCCTCACTCATTCTCTCCATGTGCCCAAACCATTTCAAAACACCCTCTTCTGCTCTCTCAACCACGCTCTTTTTATTTCCACACATCTCTCTTACCCTTACGTTACTTACTCGATCAAACCACCTCACACCACACATTGTCCTCAAACATCTCATTTCCAGCACATCCATCCTCCTGCGCACAACTCTATCCATAGCCCACGCCTCGCAACCATACAACATTGTTGGAACCACTATTCCTTCAAACATACCCATTTTTGCTTTCCGAGATAATGTTCTCGACTTCCACACATTTTTCAAGGCTCCCAAAATTTTCGCCCCCTCCCCCACCCTATGATCCACTTCCGCTTCCATGGTTCCATCCGCTGACAGATCCACTCCCAGATATCTAAAACACTTCACTTCCTCCAGTTTTTCTCTATTCAAACTCACCTCCCAATTGACTTGACCCTCAACCCTACTGTACCTAATAACCTTGCTCTTATTCACATTTACTCTTAACTTTCTTCTTCCACACACTTTACCAAACTCAGTCACCAGCTTCTGCAGTTTCTCACATGAATCAGCCACCAGCGCTGTATCATCAGCGAACAACAACTGACTCACTTCCCAAGCTCTCTCATCCCCAACAGACTTCATACTTGCCCCTCTTTCCAGGACTCTTGCATTTACCTCCCTAACAACCCCATCCATAAACAAATTAAACAACCATGGAGACATCACACACCCCTGCCGCAAACCTACATTCACTGAGAACCAATCACTTTCCTCTCTTCCTACACGTACACATGCCTTACATCCTCGATAAAAACTTTTCACTGCTTCTAACAACTTGCCTCCCACACCATATATTCTTAATACCTTCCACAGAGCATCTCTATCAACTCTATCATATGCCTTCTCCAGATCCATAAATGCTACATACAAATCCATTTGCTTTTCTAAGTATTTCTCACATACATTCTTCAAAGCAAACACCTGATCCACACATCCTCTACCACTTCTGAAACCGCATATGTAATATAATAATGCCCATTGACCATCTCTCCTACATATACACATACTTTCTTTTATATATTACTGAAACATGGGTAACTGAAGCCCTAATCATGGCCATCCTATTAGCACTATACTTATTATTACTATTATTATTATCATTATTATTATCATTATTACCATCATTATTATTATTATTTTTTTTTTTTCATACTATCCGCCATTTCCCGCGACAGCGAGGTAGCGTTAAGAACAGAGGACTGGGCCTTTGAGGAAATATCCTCACCTGGCCCTCTTCTCTGTTCCTTCTTTTGGGGAAAAAAAAAAAAAAAAAAAAAAAAAAAAAAAAAAAAAAAAAACGAGAGGGGAGGATTTCCAGCCCCCCGCTCCCTTCCCTTTTAGTCGCCTTCTACGACACGCAGGGAATACGTGGGAAGTATTCTTTCTCCCCTATCCCCAGGGATAATACATATATATATATATATATATATATATATATATATATATATATATATATATATATATATATATATATATATATATATATATTTTTTTTTTTTATACTTTGTCGCTGTCTCCCGCGTTTGCGAGGTAGCGCAAGGAAACAGACGAAAGAAATGGCCCAACCCCCCCCCCCATACACATGTACATACATACGTCCACACACGCAAATATACATACCTACACAGCTTTCCATGGTTTACCCCAGACGCTTCGCATGCCTTGATTCAATCCACTGACAGCACGTCAACCCCGGTATACCACATCGCTCCAATTCACTCTATTCCTTGCCCTCCTTTCACCCTCCTGCATGTTCAGGCCCCGATCACACAAAATCATTATTATCATTATTATTATCGTACACAATAGCTGTTTCCTGCATCAGCAAGGTAGTGCCAGGAAACAGAAAAAGAATGGCCCATCCACTCACATACACACGTACATTCATAAACACCCACATACATACAATGATGGCTTGTGCAAAAGATGATTGTGGCATGAAAAGCATGGGAGGTGGGCAGAGTAGAAAGGGTAGGGAGTGGTGGGATGAAGTAAGATTATTACTAAAAGAGAAGAGAGAGGCATTTGGACAATTTTTGCAGGGAAATAGTGCAAATGACTGGGAGATGTATAAAAGAAAGGAGCAGGAGGTCAAGAGAAAGGAGCAGGAGGTGAAAAAGAGGGCAAATGAGAGTTGGGGTGAGTGAGTACCATTGAATTTTAGGAAATATAAAAAGATGTTTTGAAAGGGGGTAAATAAAGTGTGTAAGACTAAAGAACAAATGGGAACATCAGTAAAGTGGGCTAATGGGGATGTAATAACAAGAAGTGGTGATGTGAGAAGGAGATGGAGTGAGTATTTTGAAGGTTTGTTGAAAGTGTTAGATGATAGAGTGGGTGGCAGATATAGGGTGTTTTGGTCGAGGTGGTGTGCGAGGTGAGAGGGCTAGGGAAAATGATTTGGTAAACAGAGAAGAGGTAGTGAAAGCTTTGTGGAAGATAAAAGCCGGCAAGGCAGCAGGTTTGGATGGTATTGCAGTGGAATTTATTAAAAAAGGGGATGACTGTATTCAATGGATGAATGGCTCATGGTGAAGTGCCTGAGGATTGGTGGAATGCATGCATAGTGCCATTGTACAAAGGCAAAGAGGATAAAGGCGAGTGTCCAAATTACAGAGGTATAAGTTTGTTGAGTATTCCTGGTAAATAATTTTTTTTTTTTTTGTCGCTGTCTCCCGCGTTTGCGAGGTAGCGCAAGGAAACAGACGAAAGAAATGGCCCAACCCACCCCCATACACATGTATATACATACGTCCACACACGCAAATATACATACCTACACAGCTTTCCATGGTTTACCCCAGACGCTTCACATGCCTTGATTCAATCCACTGACAGCACGTCAACCCTGGTATACCACATCGCTCCAATTCACTCTCTTCCTTGCCCTCCTTTCACCCTCCTGCATGCTCAGGCCCGGATCACACAAAATCTTTTTCACTCCATCTTTCCACCTCCAATTTGGTCTCCCTCTTCTCCTCGTTCCCTCCACTTCCGACACATATATTCTCTTGGTCAATCTTTCCTCACTCATTCTCTCCATGTGCCCGAACCATTTCAAAACACCCTCTTCTGCTCTCTCAACCACGCTCTTTTTATTTCCACACATCTCTCTTACCCTTACGTTACTTACTCGATCAAACCACCTCACACCACACATTGTCCTCAAACATCTCATTTCCAGCACATCCATCCTCCTGCGCACAACTCTATCCATAGCCCACGCCTCGCAACCATACAACATTGTTGGCACCACTATTCCTTCAAACATACTCATTTTTGCTTTCCGAGATAATGTTCTCGACTTCCACACATTCTTCAAGGCTCCCAGAATTTTCGCCCCCTCCCCCACCCTATGATCCACTTCCGCTTCCATGGTTCCATCCGCTGCCAGATCCACTCCCAGATATCTAAAACACTTCACTTCCTCCAGTTTTTCTCCATTCAAACTCACCTCCCGATTGACTTGACCCTCAACCCTACTGTACCTAATAACCTTGCTCTTATTCACATTTACTCTTAACTTTCTTCTTTCACACACTTTACCAAACTCAGTCACCAGCTTCTGCAGTTTCTCACATGAATCAGCCACCAGCGCTGTATCATCAGCGAACAACAACTGACTCACTTCCCAAGCTCTCTCATCCCCAACAGACTTCATACTTGCCCCTCTTTCCAAAACTCTTGCATTCACCTCCCTAACAACCCCATCCATAAACAAATTAAAAAACCATGGAGACATCACACACCCCTGCCGCAAACCTACATTCACTGAGAACCAATCACTTTCCTCTCTTCCTACACGCACACATGCCTTACATCCTCGATAAAAACTTTTCACTGCTTCTAACAACTTGCCTCCCACACCATATATTCTTAATACCTTCCACAGAGCATCTCTATCAACTCTATCATATGCCTTCTCCAGATCCACAAATGCTACATACAAATCCATTTGCTTTTCTAAGTATTTCTCACATACATTCTTCAAAGCAAACACCTGATCCACACATCCTCCACCACTTCTGAAACCACACTGCTCTTCCCCAATCTGATGCTCTGTACATGCCTTCACCCCCTCAATCAACATCCTCCCATACAATTTACCAGGAATGTCTTGGGAGTAAAGTCAGGGGTAATAATGGCAAATAATATGGGAGGGTATTGATTGATAGGCTGAAGGCATGTAGAAAGCATCAGATTCAGGAAGAGCTGTGTGGTTTCAGAAGTGGTAGAGGATGTGTGAATTAGGTGTTTCCTTTGAAGAATGTATGTGAGAAATACCTGGAAAAACAAATGGATTTGTATGTGGCATTTATGGATCTGGAGAAGGCATATCATAGAGATGTTCTGTGGAAGGTATTAAGAGTATATGGTGTGGAAGGCAAGTAGCAAGAAGCAGTGAAAAGTTTTTATCGAGGATGTAAGGCATGTGTATGAGTAGGAAGAGAGAAAAGCAATTGGTTCTCAGTGAATGTTGGTTTGCGGCAGGGGTGCATAATGTCTCCATGGTTGTTTAATTTGTTTATGGATGGGGTTGTTAAGGAGGTGAATGCAAGAGTTTTGATGAGAGGGGCAAGTATGCAGTCTGTTGTGGATGAGAGGGCTTGGGAAGTGAGTCAGTTGTTGTTCGCTGATGATACAGCACTGGTGGCTGATTCGGGTGAGAAACTACAGAAGTTGGTGACTGAGTTTGGTAAAGTGTGTGAAAGAAGAAAGCTGAGAGTAAATGTGAATAAGAGCATGGTTATTAGGTACAGCAGGGTTGAGGGACAAGTCAATTGGAAGATAAGTTTGAATGGAGAAAAACTGGATGAAGTGAAGTGTTTTAGATATCTGGGAGTGGATTTGGCAGCGGATGGAACCATGGAAGCAGAAGTGAGTCACAGGGTTGGGGAGGGGCCGAAGGCTCTGGCAGTGTTGAAGAATGTGTGGAAGGCGAGAACGTTATCTCGGAGAGCATAAATGGTTATGTTTGAAGATATAGTGGTTCCAACAATGTTATATGGTTGTGAGGCATGGGCTATTACCTATTATGGTTGTGAGGCATGGGCTATTGGGTTTGGGAATGTCTTGGGAGTAAAGTCAGGGGTTAGTGAGAGGACAAGAGCAAGGGAAGGAGTAGCACTTCTCCTGAAACAGGAGTGGTGGGAGTAAGTGATAGAGTGTTAGAAAGTAAACTCTTTATTGATATGGGGAAAACTGAAAATGGATGGAGAGAGATGGGTGATTATTGGTGCATATGCACCTGGGCATGAGAAGAAAGATCATGAGAGGCAAGTGTTTTGGGAGCAGCCAAGTGAGTGTGTTTGTAGTTTTGATGCACGAGACCGGGTTATAGTGATGGGTAATTTGAATGCAAAGGTGAGTAATGTGGCAGTTGAAGGAATAATTGGTGTACATGGGGTGTTCAGTGTTGTAAATGGAAATAGTGAAGAGCTTGTAGATTTATGTGCTGAAAAAGGACTGGTGATTGGGAATACCTGGTTTAAAAAGAGAGATATACATAAGTATACGTATGTAAGTAGGAGAGATGGCCAGAGAGCATTATTGGACTGCGTGTTAAATAATAGGCATGCGAAAGAGAGACTTTTGGATGTTAATGTGCTGAGAGGTGCAACTGGAGGGATGTCTGATCATTATCTTGTGGAGGCAAAGGTGAAAATTTGTAGAGGTTTTCAGAAAAGAAGAGAGAATGTTGGGGTGAAAAGAGTGGTGAGAGTAAGTGAACTTAGGAAGGAGACTTGTGTGAGGAAGTACCAGGAGAGACTGAGTACAGAATGGGAAAAGGTGAGAACAAAGGAGGTAAGGAGAGTGGGGGAGGAATGGAATGTATTTAGGGAAGCAGTGATGGCTTGCGCAAAAGATGCTTGTGGCATGAGAAGCATGGGAGGTGGGCAGATTAGAAAGGTTAGTGAGTGGTGGGATGAAGAAGTAAGATTATTACTGAAACAGAAGAAAGAGGCATTTGGACGATTTTTGCAGGGAAATAATGCAAATGACAAGGAGATGTATAAAAGAAAGAGGCAGGAAGTCAAGGGAAAGGTGCAAGAGGTGAAAAAGAGGGCAAATGAGAGTTGGAGCAAGACAGTATTTAAATTTTAGGGAGAATAAAAAGATGTTTTGGAAGGAGGTAAATAAAGTGCGTAAGACAAGGGAACAAATGGGAAGTTCAGTGAAGGGGGCTAATGGGGAGGTGATAACAAGTAGTGGTGATGTGAGAAGATGGAGTGAGTATTTTGAAGGTTTGTTGAATGTGTTTGATGATAGAGTGGCAGATATAGGGTGTTTTGGTCGAGGTGGTGTGCAAAGTGAGAGGGTTAGGGAAAATGACTGGGTAAACAGAGAAGAGGTAGTAAAAGCTCTGCGGAAGATGAAAGCCAGCAAGGCGGTGGGTTTGGATGGTATTGCAGTGGAATTTATTAAAAAAGGGGGTGAATGTATTGTTGAGTGGTTGGTAAGGTTATCTAATGGATGTATGACTCATGGTGAGGTGCCTGAGCATTGGCGGAATGCTTGCATAGTGCCATTGTCCAAAGGCAAAGGGGATAAAAGTGAGTGCTCAAATTACAGAGGTATAAGTTTGTTGAGTATTCCTGGGAAATTATATGGGAGGGTATTGATTGAGAGGGTGAAGGCATGTACAGAGCATCAGACTGGGGAAGAGCAATGTGGTTTCAGAAGTGGTAGAGGATGTGTGGATCAGTTGTTTGCTTTGAAGAACCTATGTGAGAAATACTTAGAAAAGCAAATGGATTTGTATGTAGCATTTATGGATCTGGAGAAGGCATTTGATAGAGATGATAGAGATGCTCTGTGGAAGGTATTAAGAATATATGGTGCGGGAGGCAAGTTGTTAGAAGCAGTGAAAAGTTTTTATCGAGGATGTAAGGCATGTGTACATGTAGGAAGAGAGGAAAGTGATTGGTTCTCAGTGAATGTAGGTTTGCAGCAGGGGTGTGTGATGTTTCCATGGCAGTTCAATTTGTTTATGGATGGGGTTGTTAGGGAGGTGAATGCAAGAGTTTTGGAGAGAGGGGCAAGTATGAAGTCTGTTGTGGATGAGAGAGTTTGGGAAGCGAGTCAGTTGTTGTTCGCTGATGATACAGCGCTGGTGGCTGATTCAGGTGAGAAACTGCAGAAGCTGCTGACTGAGTTTGGTAAAGTGTGTGAAAGAAGAAAGCTGAGAGTAAATGTGAATAAGAGCAAGGTTATTAGGTACAGCAGGGTCGATGGACAAGTCAACTGGAAGGTAAGTTTGAATGGAGAAAAACTGGAGGGAGTTAAGTGTTTTAGATGTCTTGGAGTGGATTTGGCATCGGATGGAACCATGGAAGCAGAAGTAAATCATAGGGTGGGGGAGGGGGCGAAAGTTTCTGGGAGTGTTGAAGAATATGTGGGAGTCGAGAACATTATCTCAGAAAGCAAAAATGGGTATGTTTGAAGGAATAGTGGTTCCAACGATGTTATATGGTTGCAAGGCGTGGGCTATGGATAGAGTTGTGCACAGGAGGGTGGATGTGCTGGAAATGAGATGTTTGAGGACAATATGTGGTGTGAGGTGGTTTGACCGAATAAGTAATAATAGGGTAAGAGAGATGTGTGGTAATAAAAAGAGTGTGGTTGAGAGAGCAGAAGAGGGTGTTTTGAAATGGTTTGGTCACATGGAGAGAATGAGTGAGGAAAGATTGACCAAGAGGACATATGTGTCAGAGATGGAGGGAACGAGGAGAAGTGGGAGACCAAATTGGAGGTGGAAAGATGGAGTGAAAAAGAGTTTGAGTGATCGGGGCCTGAACATGCAGGAGGGTGAAAGGCGGGCAAGGAATAGAGTGAATTGGATCGATGTGGTATACTGGGGTCGACGTGCTGTCAATGGATTGAACAAGGGCATGTGAAGCGTCTGGGGTAAACCATGGAAAGTTCTGTGGGGCCTGGATGTGGAAAGGGAGCTGTGGTTTTGGGCATTATTGCATGACAGCTAGAGACTGAGTGTGAATGAATGGGGCCTTTGTTGTCTTTTCCTAGCACTACCTCGTACACACGAGGGGGGAGGGGGATGTTATTCCATGTGTGGCAAGGTGGCGATGGGAATGAATAAAGGCAGACAGTGTGAATTGTGTGCATGGGTATATATGTATGTGTCTGTGTGTGTATATATATGTGTATATTGAGATGTATGGGTATGTATATTTGCATGTGTGGACGTGTATGTATATACATGTGTAGGGGGGTGGGTTGGGCCATTTCTTTCGTCTGTTTCCTTGCGCTATCTCGCAAACGCGGGAGACAGCGACAATGCAAAATAAAAAAAAAAAGTGAAGTCCATCAAGATACTCCATCTCTTTACCTCATCTTTGCCTGCACCATTTGCTCCCTTAACAGATGCTCCCATTTTTTGGAAAGGTGTATGGGGCCTGGATGTCGATTAGGGACTATGGTTTTGGTGCATCATACATTACAGCTAGGGAGTAGATGTGAACATGAGTCTGCATTTAGCCTTTTCCTGGAAATACCTCTCCAACAAAGGAAACATTGAACAAGTATAAAAATAAAAGCTATTGTGAACAAATTCTAATCCCAAACACAAAACAAAACCCAAAAAAATCAGTAAAAAGTTTAGATCAAATATTTTCCTTTTTCCCTTTAGTAAAGACAAAAATATCTTAATAACATATGTACATCTATCCAATAAATCTTCAAGTTAAACTTACTAGGAGTTACTGTCAGTGGTGAGGATTTCTTCATCTCACTAGGCTCTGATGTCAACTCTGATTTGGTATCCATGAGCAATTCTTCTCTAATTGGTGTCACAATCTGTTCTTGAGCCTCTGTTGTACCATAATGCAGTCTTTCGCCTTTGTCCATCTGATTCTCAGTTCCAATAGTTACCTCATTCTCTACTTTTATGTTCTTACTGGCAATCTCAGATTCAGATAAGGAATGTTTGGGGACATTTTCCTCACTCAACACCACACAGATATTGCTCTGCTTTACAGTATTATTTGCCGAATGACGAAAACTTTTTTTAGAAGAGGCTTTTTTATTTGATCTTGTAATTCCCTCAGAAGGTGGATCACAATGAACAGAAAGTGAGCGTCGGGTACAACGACTACATGGTGTGCGAGGTCGCAACCTGGACATGGATGGAGTAAAATAGTCATCACAACAGGAAACTGACTTTCTGGGATAGCTTTTAGCAGGAGTGGCCATATCACTGCGCCTCTTAGATCCAGCAACCTTCTTAGCCCTACACTCAACAGTTTGATTATCATGTGCATCATTAACATTTGAATCAAAGTTGGTGCATTCATCTAGTTCCATGTTCTCCTTTGCTATTTTGTTTTCTTTCTCTACATTTATGTCCCCTTTCCCTGCTTTTGTGTTACCATAATTGTTTAAATCTTCCACACCAACAGACTCCTCATCAATAGGAACCCTTGTACATAAAGTTTTATTCTCATTCTGCAGGCCTTCTTTTACAGCTTGTTCTTCAGTTTCATATTCCTCAAGTACCTCCACATCTTCCTTACTTGTCTCACTATTCATGACAATTCTGTCTTTCTCTGTTGTAATGTCATTTTCATATTCCTCAAGTACCTCCTCATCTTCCTTACTTGTCTCACTATTCATGACAATTCTGTCTTTCTCTGTTGTAATGTCATTTTCATATTCCTCAAGTACCTCCTCATCATCCTTACTTGTCTCATTATTCATGACAATTCTGTCTTTCTCTGTTGTAATGTCATTTTTATATTCCTCAAGTACCTCCACATCTTCCTTACTTGTCTCACTATTCACGACAATTCTGTCTTTCTCTGTTGTAATGTCATTTTCATATTCCTCAAGTACCTCCTCATCTTCCTTACTTGTCTCACCATTCATGACAATTCTGTTTTTCTCTGTTGTAATGTCATTTTCATATTCCTCAAGTACCTCCTCATCTTCCTTACTTGTCTCACTATTCATGACAATTCTGTCTTTCTCTGTTGTAATGTCATTTTCATGTTCCTCAAGTACCTTCTCATCTTCCTTACTTGACTCACTATTCATGACAATTCTGTCATTCTCTGTTGTAATGTCATTTTCATATTCCTCCAGCACTTCATCGTCCTTGCTTGTCTCACTATTCATGACAGCTCTCTCTTTCTCTGTTGTAATGTTGTTTTCAACTTCTAAAATGTTTTTTTCAATAACGACTTCATTTTCAGAGACCTCATCTTCAGTTTCTAAATTGACTTCTTGCTGAAGATCACCAGATATTTTGCCACACTCAGAGGCAGCATTACTTGATGTCTGATAAGATGAATCAATATCCAATGCACTCTTGAAAAATCTGGTGGAGCGACGATGTCTCTGAGTGGTGGCAGCAGCAGTATCAGAATATGAATCAGAACTGTTGTTATCATCTGGCAGGATATCACTGGTACTTGATACTTTTGACATCTATAGAAGAAAAGGTTACAAATTGTCAGTTGTCAAAGAAAATATTTTCTGTACTGTAGCAGAATATGCTTAACTGAAAAAGGTTTCTTAAGCTGCCCTAGTTAGGGCAGCTTGGACAAACATAAACAGTAACTCAAGTTACCTACTTACTTCAGGTCAATTAATTATAACCCCCCTAAAAACTTAAACTATAAAATACCCAAGCTGAGATCTAACATAGCTTTCAACTAGCACATCAGCTGCAAAAAAATTATGGTTAACATTAAAATTATACAAAGGGTTAGATCACTGATACATGTACATGTCTTTCAAATATCTTTTGCCACAGAACAGAAAATCTAGACTTGAAAAGATATTCAATTCTCTTACAGGCTCAGTTTCAAAGAAATTGAACTATGCATGACACAAGGTAAACACTATCCTACTGCTAAAATATTTAAAGAGAAGGGGGGCCAGGTGAGGATATTCCCTCAAAGGCCCAGTCCTCTGTTCTTAACGCTACCTCGCTAACGCAGGAAATGGCGAATAGTTTGAAAGAAAAGAAAGAAATAACATAATGTGACAATAAAACCTGAAGTAGAGTTTCTTGCAACCCAAGTTAACTGATCAGAAACCACCAGAACTGAGAATATGAATAATGCATGCTAAGACAAGGTAGTGGCAGAAACCACCAAAATGTGAATATGAATAACTCATGCTAAGGCCAGGTAATGGAAAAAGCTAGTTTCTTTTGAGAACTGAATGAAGATTATAGGAATGGGAAAAAGAATATCTCCTATGTACTGTAGAAGCAACTAAGAGTTAGAATAGAGGAAACAGCCAAAGATTGCTCATCCTCAAAGGCTCAGGCTTAAGTTTCTAAATGTATCTGGATGCACCAAAATGAGAAAGAAGAGATAGGCAATATTTGTGAAAAGGACCCCAGGTGTTCTATCCCTAAGTGAAACAAAGCTCAAGGGTAAGGGGGAAGAATGGTTTGGGAATGTCTTAAGGATAAAGTCAGGGATTAGTCTAAAAGCAAGAGCTAAGGAAGGAGCAGCATTTCACTGAAGAAATTTGTGGAAAAGTGTGAGAGTGCAATGAAGTGAGACACAAACTGATTTGGGTAAAAATGAAAGTATATTACAAGAACTGGGTGAATTTAGTGCTAATGGACCTGGCCAAGAGAAAAATGATGAAGAAAGGCAAGTATTCTACGAGCTGAGTGAGGGTGTACACAGTTCTGATTCAAGAGATTGAATATCAGCAATGGTTGATATGCAAAAATGGATAATGTGGCAGTTGAGGGCATAATCTATGAGCAAGGGTTATCCAATGATGTGAATGGAAATGGTGAACAGCTTGTGGAGCTTTGTCCTGAAAAAGGACTGCTGATTGGGGATACCTGGTCTAAAATAAGAGACATTAATAAGAGGCATTATTACAGTATGTTTAAATGACAGGTGTGCAAAAGAGAGACTCATGGATGTGAATGTGCTGAGGGACAGCTGGTGGGATGTCTGATCATTACATAATGGGGCAAAGAGAGGATTTATAGAGGCTTTCAGAAAAGAAGAAATTATATAGGTGAGAAAGAGTGGTGAAAGTGAGCGAGCATGGAAAAGAGGCCTGAGTAAAAAGATACTAGGAAAGACTGAGAGCAGAATAGCAAAAGGGGAGTGAATGAGGAATGGAAAGTATTAAAGAAAGCAATGCTGGCATGTGCGAGAGAAGTGTATGGCATCTTGAAGGTGGGATGAGAGTATGTAAGAAAGAGTAATGGGTGATGGGACAAAGTACTTACAGCAAAATTAAAATCAAAGTCACTGGGAGCAAAGGAGGATACCACATTTGCTTTTGAAGGCTGTAGAGCTTCTGCACTTCTTTCTCTCTGCAGAGTGGCCCGAGTAGGCTGTGGTGTGGCTGGTAGTTGCTTTACACCTAGATCATCTTGTGCATCAACATACTTCTGTCTCTGAGCAGTGCGACGCAGAACTTTTCTTGTTTCAGTTACAATACGTTCTGAAAAAAGCATCTTATTTACACATCCATCTTTATTGCAGATATTCTTCCTCACATTCAAAGTTCAATGATGCAGGCAGAATAATTCTCAAGCATTTCAATCATGGACAGTCTCCACACATTAGCTTTCATATACCTTACACCATCATTGAAAGAAATTTCTAAGAAATTCTCCACACTTGCTGTAAAAGATAAAAAGTCAGCCTGCCAACTTCTAAAACCAACACATGTAGGATGTGACCCAAACACAAAGTGGTCCAGAACATAATGCCTTTCAATATACTATAGACCCATTTTCCCAATATCAAGTGCAGCAGCCCCTACAGTCTTTTATATAATCTCAGTCTTTAAAATTACCTAAACACTTATCCTTGCATACACCTCTCTCCCTTAACTGAATTTTCTGTAGTTCCTTTAATTAAACTTTTTAATTTTTTCCCATAAGTCTTAAACATATTGGAAACTGGTGTCATATCATCTAAAAATCATATCTGGTTTACAATCGGGCTACTGACAAAAATTTCTATTAATCCACACACTAACACGTTCTTATCCAGCTCAAATTCAAAAATTTAAAGTTCAAAGACCAAGAAACAAATTCACTTCACATCATCTTGATGGAAGAAACCAGTGAGACATCACTTATCTTAACCTAACCAATGCAGTAACCTCCAGTAAATTAATGGAATGACTCAAAGCCTGAGTGAAAATCTGATATTCAATAATAATATGCAATCCATAGTGAAATTTTGGTTTCTGTATTGCAAATGTGATTGCCCAAACAAGATGTGCTCTTAAGATCATTCATAGATAGGTGATGACAATGAAAGCAGGTTTATTGGCATTACAGTACACTGGAGTCAACAGAAAGTACATGCTCAAAAGGGGTAAGTGGGTTGTATAACAATGATTTCACCCTGTTCAACTACCACTGTACCTATGAGGCTGGCTAAGGCTTGCTTAAAGAGGTTTTGATGTTACTAATGTAGTGGTAAGGTGGTCAATATTGGCAACTAACCCATCATGCCTCAGGTTTGTTGCTGTTAGTACTCATGAAAAGACTTTTCAAAATGAATGGAGAGGAAGGGAACAATGGGGATAATATATGGATGCTCATATGGCCCAGTCTCTTGTAGAAAATATGGTTTACACTATGCAAAACATTTCTCACCTCCAGACAGAGCATTATACAGCACACGATCAAAGAGGGTGCTTATCAAAAACCTTAAGGCAAAAAAAAAAAAAAAGAGAAAAAAATTTCCTATGGATTGTACTTTGACCAGAACCACAAAGGAAAGCTTGGCCTAACCTCAGCAGAGGTGCCTCCTAATAAGGGCACTTATGAAAAGCCAAAGACCCCCTTTTGATAACCTCATCCAGTTAGATTCCTTTAGGACATGGTAACAGTAGATACCATTTTCTCTACATTACAAATCTAGCATTCAGCCCTGGTTGTAAATGAGTACCATGCCAAAAGGCATACACATCTGACTACATGGGAAGTGCCAGGAGTGATAAAGAATTTGTTTGGCAACTAAATGTGGCCCTGGTTTCTGCCCAATGCAGCCAGTATGAGGGTAGCTAAGTGACACCTTAGACTGTAATAATGGCAGATGCATTACCTCCACCTTTTCTCCACCTCTCCCTTGGGCAATCTATACATTAATTTCAGTGCTATACCATGGTCATACACCTTTTTCTTTTCCTACAATAGCGAGGTAGTGCCAAGAATGGATGATGAAAGGCTGCATTCGTTCACATTCCCTCTCTAGATAGAATGTGTAATGCTCCAAAATAACAGACTTTAACCCACAACCGGACCCCAAAAACCTTTCTTTCCATAGTTTCTGCTGACCACTTTATATGTCCTAGCTCATGCTTTTCATCCTCCAGTATGTTCAGGCCCCAACCACTCAAAATATTTCTCACTCCATACTTCCATCTCCAATGTAGTCTTCCCCTTCTCATTGTCCCCTCCACTTCTGACACACACAAAGTCTTTGTCAACCTCTTTTCACCTATCATCCCCATACATCCAAACCATTTCAGCACACCCTCTTCAGCTCTCTCAACCACACTTATATTACCACACCTCTCTCTTACCCTTTTATTACTTACTTATTCAAACCAACTCTTCTTTCTTTTTCTTTTAAACTATTCGCCATTTCCCGCGTTAGCGAGGTAGCGTTAAGAACAGAGGACTGGGCCTTTTTTGGAATATCCTCACCTGGCCCCCTCTGTTCCTTCTTTTGGAAAATTGAAAAAAAAAAAAAAAAAAAAAAAAAAACGAGAGGGGAGGATTTCCAGTCCCCCCGCTCCCTCCCCTTTTAGTCGCCTTCTACAACACGCAGGGAATACGTGGGAAGTATTCTTAATCCCCTATCCCACTCACACCACATATTTCCTCAGACACTTCATTCCCAACACATCCCCCTTCTTTGCACATCTTCATTCATAGGCATTGCTTTGCACCCATTCAACATCGTTGGGACTACTATACCTTTAAATATATCCATTTTCACCCACCCAGATAAAAACCTCTTTCCACACATTCCTTAATGCTCCCAGAACCTTCACTCCCTATGTAACCATCACTTTTACATCTATTTCATTCATTTCATCATTGAAACTAAAAATATAAACTATCTACACTCCAAAACCTTTCCACCACTACCCTAGAGGAACTGTATGTCAAATTCTGCATTAGACTACAGCCATATAAAATGTTAGCTACTCCATTTTTGAGATGCAAGTTTGAATGGAGAAAAATTGGAGGAAGTAAAGTGTCTCAGATATCTGGGAGTGGACTTAGCAGCGGATGGAACCATGGAAGCGGAAGTGTCACAGGGTGGGGAAGGGGTTGAAAGTTCTGGGAGCGATGAAAAATGTGTGGAAGGAGAGAAAGTTATCTGAGAGAGCAAAAATGGGTATGTTTGAAGGAACAGTAGTTCCAATACTATATGGTTGCGAGGGATGGGCTATAGATGAGGTTGTATGGAGGAGGGTGGATGTGTTCGAAATGAAGTGTTTGAGAACGATATGTGGTGTGACGGAGTTTTATAAAGTAAGTAATAAAAGGGTAAGAGAGATATGTGGAAATAAAAGTGTATGGTTGAGAGCGTGTGTTGAAGTGGTTTGGATGTATGGAGAGAATGAGGGAGGAAATATTGATAAAGAGGATATATGTGTCAGAAGTGGAGGGAACAAGAAGCAGAGATCAAATTAGAAGTGGAAGGATGGAGTGAAAAAGATTTTGAGCAATCAGGGCCTGAAAATACAGGAGGGTGAGAGGTGTGCAAGGGACAGGGTGAACTGAAACGATGTGGTATACTAGGGTCGACGAGCTGTCAATGGACCAAATCATGCCATGTGAAACATCTGGGGTAAACCATGGAAAGGTCTGGTGGGCTTGAATGTAGATATGGAGCTATGGTTTCAGAGCATTACTCATTACAGCTAGAGACTGAATATGAACAAATGTGGCTTTTTTTGTCTGCTTTCCTGGCACTGTCATCCTGAAAGGTGGAGGGGATACTATTTCCTGTGTGGCAAGGTAGCGACAGGAATGGATGCATGAAAGAAACTGCACAAATTGGGTCCATTACACAGCAGGGGAAAGAAGTGCTATTACTTTATTACTAATGCAGATATCAGCACTCTAATTAGTCTGTTTTTGTAGAATAATCCATGATCTCTCTGAATAAAAAAGGAATAAGAACTCTAAAGTGACCACATCAAGAAGCATAAACATAGAAGCACAAGAGGAACTGAAAGATGTAAAATTTGGAAAAAAAAAAAAAAAAAAAAACAGGCATACCATACTACCAATAATTACTTTCTTCTTCTGTTCCTGGCACTATCTCTACCATACTACCAATAATTACTTTCTTCTTCTGTTCCTGGCACTATCTCGCTAATGAAGGATATGGCAGAAAAAACTAACACTATAACCTAATGTTCAAGAAGCGTACAGTCAAAACTTATCTAATGTCTCAAAACAATGTAAAATAAAAGGAACATACCAGCTTTACATGACCTCTTCAGTGATGCTCTAGTTCTTCGTGCTCCATAATTTTCTTCTTTCATTTCAGACTTCCCAAGCTCATTCTTACTGCGTATGCTACTGCCCAAAATTCTTTCTCTTTTTTGTAGCTCATTGGGAGTGGCACCTGTACGAAACCCAGACACCCTCTGTCCTGAGGTAACAGGCGTAACCCCTGTGCGGAACCTGGGTATCCTTTGCACTGCTGTACCCGGTGTAACCCCTGTGTGAAACACTGGTTTCTTCTGCAGTGATGCCCCAGGCGTTGTACCATATTTTTTGGAGGAACTCTGGAGGAATTTGAAAGGGGTTGTCTTTCCAGGAGTTTGATTCACTGACTGCCCCTAGTGACAACAGAAGAGAATCTGTAGCAAGTCCAATAATAATCAAACATGGAAACATGATTTGGTTCTGGCAAAACATTGATATACCATTATTCATCTGAGTATCCCTGACATCAATGTTGCCACTTACACTATTTTTTGACATAAATCAACTTGTGGGAGTTTGTGATAGAGTGCAAGGGAGTAAACTCTTGATTGATGTGGGTAAAACTGAAAGTGGATGGCGAGAAATGGGTGATTATTGGCTTAAGCACCTGGCCATTAGAAGAAAAATCATGAGAGGCAAGTGTTTTGGGAGCAGCTGAATGAGTGTGTTAGCATATTTGGCATATGAAAGGTGGGGGGTTTACATGTTCTGCAAGTGAGCTGAACCCATGCATATGGCACCAAGAGAAATGATGGAATGGTCCGTGGGGCTTTGCTGTCGATAGTGGGTGGTGGTTTCAGTGTATTATACAATAGAGCTAAAGAAGCAACAGGTACAAATGGGGCCAATGTTTGTCTTAGACACTGCCTTGCTATGCCAAAAGTTGCAATAAGGTACGTAAAAAAGTGTATCAGAAAAACTTTCTGTATAAAAGTAGTCATGAACAGATTCTAGTATCATATGATCAGTCAGCTTTGGACTTCAAAATGAAAATCCCAGAAGCAAAACAGCAAGGAAGTTCATGTTTCACTGACACAGTTGACATGGGTTAAAGATGTGTTTGAGTAAAGAGGAGGTTGTATGCAACTAGATCAATACATAAAAATGCAAAGATAGTTAACATATAGAAATAAAGTATATTTACATGGAAAAGATAATGCCTGCATAAGGAGCAATAAAACCCTCACAAGTCACCATGGAAAACTTTCAGAATCCCTACAGAACCACAGTCTATGAAAGAGTCTTGGTGTAAAGAGCCTTCAGAAAGGCATTTCCTAGCAGCCACGAAATGTAGACTCCTTTCGAGTGAGAATTGCTTCGACAAGACTGTATTCCCAATTATACAACCTTCCCAAATATAAGTTTTCACTAGCAGGCAGACTCTGGTAATATCCACAATTCCTTAAATTCATCTAAATATATGCTTTATGCCTACAATTATAACAGAATGAGTCAGTGGTATGATCTATACCTGGAAATGATACAAATATGGTATCATCATTTAACAGGCTGTACAAAAGAAACTCTTACCATATTAACCACATCTCCAGATACTAAATACTTTGGTGGATCTGGATGATACACACCAGTCTTGAATGATGGTCTGCGTCTCTTTTTCTCCTTTTCAACATTTTTCCTCTTCTGTTCTTTCCACTTTAGCAGTTGCTGATAACGCTCCACTGAAAAATCAATAATAAAATATTACTGACAGAAAAGAATGAAGTGAGCATAAATAAAAAACAAATTATGATATACTTAACCCCTCAACTCTTGAAAATGGTTCCCTTTATCCACCCTTAAGATTCAGGTCTTTCAGGTTTGATCAAAATTATATTTTTCCTAGTAATCTAAAAATATTTCTTTTTTACTTATTTGCCATTTCCCATGTTAGTGAGGTCATGTCAGGTACAGACGAAGAAAAGGCCTCATTCGCTCACATCAATTCTGCAGTCATGCATAATGCACCGAAATCACAATCTATTATCCACAACCTGGAGCCCAGTGACCTTTCATTGTTTCCCCCAATTGCTTCAAACACCTCAAGTTCAGTCTACTGACAGCATATTACACCCTATAATGCACATTGCTCAAATCTGCTCTTTTCTATTGCAATAAAGAAAAACATGTAAGAGGGCATTTAGGCAACCATCACTACTGAGACTGTGCAAAAGTCTAAAATGCTTCATCAGCAGTGAGTGTTGACAACTGTTCAATATCAATGATCATGTGGACTGCCATCCTGTATATCAGTTGTTTCCTATGGTTGTATTTTGGATTACTGACAAAAACAGTTGGTTCTGATTACAGAATCAACTATTTTCATACTTGATCACTGTTCCATGAGTCAGCGAGGTAGCATCAGAAATACATGAAGATAGGCAATGTCCGTTCACATCCATTCTCTAGCTGTCATGTGCAATGCACCAAAACTACAGCTCCCTATCCACAAAAAGGCCCCACAGACCTTTCCATGATTTACCTCAGACACTTCATATTCCCTGGTGCAGTCCACTGATAGCACATCAACCTCTGTTTGTGACCATTCCAGTTCACTCTATTCTATGTCTGCCTTTCACCCTCCTACATGATCAGGCCCCGATCACTCAAATCTTTTTCTTTCCACCCTTTGATCTCCAACTTGGTCTCCCCATTCTCCTTATTCCCTCCACTTCTGATACAAATACCCTATGTCAATGTTTCCTCCCTCATTCTCTCCATATGTCCAAACTATTTCAGCACATCCTCTTAAGCTCTCTCAACCACAAGTGAGGAAACAAGTAACAAGTGAGGAAAATAGAAATGAATATAAAATGAGATGAAAAAATGAACGAGTTTTAGCTCAAGGGTAATAACTGAGAACACTGGCTCCACTTGTGCATAGAACACCTGCTCCCTTATTTTGGTTATTTTCAATGCTGGAAGACACTGTCCACTAAATCAATCTCCATACAATCCAAAGATACATCATCATCTGCCTGATCCACTAAATCTAGCAAAAACTATTTTGTTCTCTAAAAAGTTCATGGGAATGGGGGCTCTTTGGAATGGGTGGAAGGTGACTGACCTTTGGGAGATAAAATCGCATACTGTCAAATTGACAAACGCCCAAGCTCGGAGGGCAGTCTTTACATAGAGACGAGAAACTTGAAACACTAATGTACACCAGTAGGAGTTGCTCACCTCATGTAAATCTATGCCTGGGACTTGTCACTAATGGCTTTGCTTCAATGAATATGTTCCTTACTTTTAAAAAAAGAATTTGTATGAAATTCTTGAAACGCTTATCAACATCCCATGTGCCTAGTCACAATAAGATACACAATTCAAAGAGCTTTTATTGTGACAAACCATATTTCAATAAAGGTTTTGTAAGATAACAAAAAATACTGTATTCATACTTGCAATTTACCAGAAAGAACGAGTACGAACATAATACAGAAAAACAAAATAAACTTAATACAGAAAATCATAGGGGATCTTGTCCAAAAATTTTGAGTCGATGGTTACTGAGACTGCCATTTACTCAAAAATACATGACACACATCATCCAATTTACTAATGAAATTACAAGTTGCTGAAAGTCTAATTTCCATCATGATACAAAAGTCCCTTGCTTAACACAGTTGAGTATACTGAGGCCTTTCAATTTACACCATTTTTAGAGTATGCTGAGGAAATGGATAAGGCTCTATGTTTCTAAAGGCCATTAAGAGGGTGACATTATCTTGGTGGCAGTCTATGATTGGCGGAGAATGAACCCAGTCCGTCAAGCGATGGCTTCACTGATTTGAGAACTGACAGATAAGAGTGAAGTGAAACAAAGCCTCCCCACCATATAATAAGGGTAAAAGACCCTTACTCAACAATCCCAGAAGAATATCTCAAGCTTGCAGAGCCACAGGACAAGGAGAGAAAAATCACAGAATGCCAAAGTCAATCTTGTCTACTACTATACACAGAACTTTGCTAAACATTTCTTGATTTTTTAGCTCTAATATAACAAATTTTACTCATTCACTTACATCCAAGTTCCTTTCGAGTCTTTCTGATTCTATTTTCATCTGCTTCATGCAAAAGCATGGCCATACTTTGAGAGGGTCCACCCTTGTCCAAAGAATCCTCCAAATTATCCATCTGACGGCGAAGAGAAATGACATCATTCCGTCGAGATTTTCTACTTTCCTGATACTGAACAGCACGCAAAGCACGTGAATCTACAGCTGAATTGAACTGCAGTCCTCGTTTCTTATACCTGAAATGTCAACAGATGTATTACTTTCCAGACATTGAAATACAAAGGAAACTGCTTTACAACATATACATAATCAACTTCTACAAGATGAAATGCTTATAAAATAAGATACACAATCAAGCATATATCACAAATAATGTATGAGAGTCACATTCACAGAATAATTTTACTAGACAGGGTTTGAAAACTCTTTGCAAGCTAATTGTATGAATATGTACTAGTGGTAGGTAGCTAACCAGGAGGTATATTACAAGTGCAACCCACCTGGGCATCAGGAGGGTTAGTGATGGCTGCATAGTGAGCCAGCAATTCAGTGGTTGTCAAGCTGCACTCTTTTGACCCTGGTAGCTATTTCTTTTCTACCTCAGCCACACATGGCATTCTGTCCACAAACATACAATCTCTCTTTGTCACACATAACACTTGACAACACCTAACTCACACAGCTCATTCTTTGTAACTCAATTTTCCTGAAGTGAGCCCTATGTGTCAGCCCTGCCTTTTGGCAATATGGCAGGAGCAACAGATAAAAGAGGTAGGTTGGAACCTTTAGACAGGGGCATAAGGTAAAAGAAGTAGGTAAGAACATTAGATAGGAGCATTAGGTAGAAGTGCTCAGATAGAACATTGGGTAAAAGCATCAGCAAACAATATGCTAAAGTTCCCCTCTGCCAATGGCCTGTACAGGGTGAGGCACTAAAGCTCAGAAGCGGCACTGGAGTGCACTAGTTATGGAGACTCTACTGCTATCTATATCTCTGGCATCAGAGATATAGATAGATAGATGCACAACATAAGTACAGGGACCTCTCAATTTGTATGTTACAATCTCAAAAATGGTCGTGTAAATCAAATAATGTATCATTTGCTCAACATTTATTCCATTCTCTCCATAATCAAACTTCGGGAATACAAGGTCTTAGATGCACTGATAAATGTTCCACTCTTGGCACTCTCTTAGATCTCAGCATAATCATGAATAGCCCGTAAAGTAGATTCACTGAGTCCAAGGGCACATTTAATATCAGCTATTCATACATCCCTCTCATAACATTTAAGCACATCTCTCTTAACCTTATTGGTGATGGCCTTATTCTTCTTAACAGCACCAGTACCAGAACTCAAAAGATGCTTTGATGGCATGATGCAAGGGGCAAAACACATGCAATATATAGCATTCTGTAAAACTCCACGAGCACAGATATTAGAAATGCCACGACGAAAGGGTATATTCAAGTGCTGCCTCAAATATTTATGTATAAAAATTTCAAACGCCTGGCACTTGTGAGTACTGTATATGGTCAAATACTGCACTGCAATAAAATCTCCACATCATCAGTGCATAAATATACGAATGAAAGAACAGTATGAGGGTGTTCCATTAGGTTCGTGCACTGAAGGCATAAATTTTGAAACTATTTCTTTTATTTTCTTTAGTTCCAAAAATTGAAACCAGCCACAGGCAAGAACTATAAGTCCCATGATCTTGACTGCATGAACCAAAAAAGAACCAATCTAACAACACAGAGTAAAAACCTATAAGATAGCCAAAGCTGAGGCAGAATATTGGTATAAAAATGAACCTATGAAAGAAACACTGGGTCTAGTTGACAATATCTAATAAGGCAATAGTGGGGTAGCATGAAAGAATCTATAAGAACATTACATAACCTTTCCTAGAAGCTAAGATTTATCTTATTTTAGATACAGTATTTGAAAAGTATGTTCATCCACTCACTGCAGCTGTTCCATATACTGTAAAGGATATATAAGAACTAGGTGGGATGCTGTGCATCTATAAGAACTTATAATAATATCCAGATCTACACAACAAATGCAATCTTCAAATGATAAAAGTATACATTATTCTACGTCCACATTTTACAATATCATAATATTTCATCCCACTTTCCCTCTCCTGCATGAACCTACAACTAACAAACCAATTAAAATCGAAAGGTAGTTTTTACGGGTTGTAAATCAAAATCCCACACTCTTGTATCATTCCTTACTGCAGCAACAAATTCCATAAGAAAAAACTAAAATAACAAACCTATATAAGCGGCATCTCTAAATTTTATTTTTACAGTTTTGGGATATTTCTACAAGTTTCTACATACTGTACTACGACCTACTGAAAAGAAAAATTACACTGAAGACTGGTTACATGTCTAAAATCCTGATCGTATTTGATTACCCTAACTTGCATTTAAATGCATTATGAAAGCTCTGCTCTAAACCCCGTTTGGAAAGCACCCACTCACTTAGATTTCTTACACTTTAAGGATTACTTAGTCTGTAAGATCTAGACTAATAACTAATGTTCAACAATTTATCGAGTCGGTTCTATTTCATTTGGTGTTCTCCCATCAATTACTGAAAACTATTCATGTACAATTCTCACCTCTTGCTAGATACCTCACGCTTTCGGCATTCTAGCTTTCCGATAATTCCAATAATTCAACCCCCCATGACTGTGAAAACATAAGCCCACAACAAACTTCACAAACTTGGGCACTCAGCTCGGAGCAAGAAAACTTACGGCAACAACAATCAAACCAACTCGGTTATCTGATGTCATTCACTCACATGCATTCAGGGACGCTTCGTCAACTTCCACATCATAATAAACGCCCTGAAAACTACCGAGAACATATGAAAACATACCTTTGTTGATCCATTTTCACTTCTTTTTCCACGCAGACGCAGCGCTCAGCCTTGTTGTGTTTACTTTCTTTGAATCAGCCAATGAGAGCCAGGCAGGACACACGTGACGCCCGCCATGCGCAACGGTACTTTTGGAAAGGGAATGTGGGAAACACGGAAAAATACATCCTTTACGCCGAATTACTTCACCAGGTATACATCAAATGTGTTTAGTTCACTTAATTTTTGAAATGTTTTGAGTCTTTTACGGAGAAAAATCAGTTCTGCGAATAAATTATATCTAGGTTGTCCAAATCACGAAACTAATACGCCGCATTCCACGCAAAAAATTATAATATATATATATATATATATATATATATATATATATATATATATATATATATATATATATATATATATATATATATATCAAATTTAATCAGCGCCAGCTGATTGAATTTTCACTACTTATAGTGAATAACATGGAATATCTGGAACAGTTTCATATTTGAACTCCGTGAATCCATAGATGAAAATAACAGTATATAATAAACTTGTGAAGATGATGGTTTAAGACTTTTACAGTTCAAATATTTCCAATCCAAACGAAGGAAAATTGAATACATCTCCATTTCACTACCTTTCTTAACCACTGACTCTATTGAGATATACTGACCAACATGGCGAGGGCAAAATACTGCCCCAATCAAAGGCCATCTCGGACGAATGATATGAAGTGAAAGAAAAAGAATAGAATTTAAACCGTGTTCCACAAGTGTCCGTATACTGACCCTGAGGTAGAAAGGTTATAAGACTGGAACTGTAATCTTGTTCCATCGACCAAAGTTTCCTTGATTGTGTGTGACTCTGTTTTGCTATATGTACATAAGAAAATGACATGTACTTTGCATAACTCTTATGTAGAGCTTTTCATTATCTAAGACCTTTCCGTAATTCGTCCCCTTGCTGAAGCAGGGGGTAGCGATGCCGTTTCATGTGGGGTGGGGTGGCAACAGAAATAAAGGCAAACAGGTATGAATATATATATATATATATATATATATATATATATATATATATATATATATATATATATATATATATATATATATATGTGTGTGTGTGTGTGTGTGTGTGTGTGTGTGTGTGTGTGTGTGTGTGTAAGTACGAGATGGCCAGAGAGCGTCATTGGATTACTTGTTGATTGATGTGCGCGTGAAAGAGAGATTTTTGGATGCTGATGTTGCTTAGAGGGGCAGCTGGAACGATGTCTGATCGTCATCTTGTGGAGGCGAAGGTGAAGATTTATAGAGCCTTTCAGAAAAGAAGAGAGAATGTTGGGGTGAAGAGAGTGTTGATAGTACGTGAGCTTCGAAAGGAGACTTGTGCGAGGAAGTACCAAGAGAGATTGACTGCAGAATGGCAAAAGGTGAGTGCAAATGACGTAAGGGAAGTGGGGGAGGAATGGGATGTATTTAGGAAAACAGTGATAGCATGCGCAAAATATGCTTGTGGCATGAGAAAGGTGGGAGGTGGGCAGGTTAGCAAGGGTGTGAGTGGTGGGATAAATAGTAAGATTGTTAGTGAAAGAGAAGAGAGAGGCGTTTGGACGATTTTTGCAGGGATGTAGGGCAAATGAGTGGGAGATGTATATGTGGTGTGAGGTGGTTTGATCGATTAAGTAATGAAAGGGTAAGATAGATGTGTGGTAATAATTATAGTGTGGTTGAGAGAGCAGAAGAGGGTGTATTGAAATGGTTTGGTCACATGGAGAGAATGAGTTAGGAAAGATTGACAAAGAGGATATATGTGTGAGAGGTAGAGAGAACGAATAGTAGTGGGAAACCAAGTTGGAGGTGGAAGGATGGAGTGAAAAAGATTTTGAGCGATCGGAGCCTAAACATACAGGAGGGTGAAAGGCGTGCAAGGAATGAAGTGAATTAGAACGATGTGGTTTACCAGGGTCGACGTGCTGTCAGTGGATTGAATCAGGGCATGTGAAGCGTCTGGAGTTAACCATGGAAAGTTTTGTGGGCCTGGATTTGGAAAGGGAGCTATGGTTTCGGTGCATTACACAAGACAGCTAGAGACTGAGTGTGTACGAATGTGGCTTTTGTTGTCTTTTCCTAGCGCTACCTCGCGCGCGCGCTTGGGAGGGAGGGAGGGGGGGTGTTACTATTTTATGTATGGCTGGGTGGCGACGAGAATATATGAAGGCAGCAAGTATGAATATGTACATGTGTACATATGTATAAGTCTTTGTATGTATATGTATGTATACGTTGAAATGTATAGATATGTATATGTGCGTGTGTGGGCGTTAAGTATATACATGTGTATGTGGTTGGGTTGGGCCATTCTTTCGTCTGTTTCCTTGCTGAAGTGTGAGAGGTCGACAAAGTATGATGATTATATATATGTATATATATATATATATATATATATATATATATATATATATATATATATATATATATATATATTCACATTTACTCTCAGCTTTCTTCTTTCTCACACTTTACCAAACTCAGTCACCAGCTTCTGCAGTTTCTCACCCGAATCAGCCACCAGCGCTGTATCATCAGCGAACAACAAATGACTCACTTCCCAAGCTCTCTCATCCACAACAGACTGCATACTTGCCCTTCTCTCCAAAACTCTTGCATTCACCTCCCTAACAACCCCATCCATAAACAAATTAAACAACCATGGAGACATCACGCACCCCTGCCGCAAACCGACATTCACTGAGAACCAGTCACTTCCCTCTCTTCATACTCGTACACATGCCTTACATCCCCGATAAAAACTTTTCGCTGCTTCTAACAATTTGCCTCCCACACCGTAGATTCTTAATACCTTTCCTCAGAGCACCTCTATTAACTCTGTCATATGTCTTCTCCAGATCCATGAATGCTACATACAAATCCATTTGCTTTTCTAAGTATTTCTCACATACGGTCTTCAAAGCAAACACCTGATCCACACATCCTCTACCACTTCTGAAACCACACAGCTCTTCCCCAATCTGATGCTCTGTACATGCCTTACCCTCTCAATCAATATCCTCCCATATAATTTCCCAGGAATACTCAACAAACTTATACCTTTGTAATTTGAGCACTCGCCTCTATCCCCTTTGCCTTTGGAGAATGGCACTTTGCAAGCATTCCGCCAATCCTCAGGCACCCTCCCCCACCCTGTGACTTACTTTCGCTTATATGGTTTCATCCGGTGCCAAGTCCACTCCCAGATATCCAAAATATTTCACTTCCTCCAGTTTTTCTCCGTTCAAACTTACATCCTAATTAACTTGTCCCTCAACCGTACTGAACCTAATAACCTTGTTCTTATTCATGTTTACTCTCAACTTTCTCCTTTCACACACTTTTCCAAACTCAGTCACCAACTTCTGCAGTTTCTCATTCGAATTAGCCACTGGAGTTGTATCATCGGCGAACAGCAACTTACTCACCTCCCAATCCCTCTCATCCACAACAGACTGCATACTAGCCACTCTCTCTCCAAAACTTTTGCATTTATCTCCCTAACCACTCCATCCAAAAACATTAAACAACCATGGGCACATCACACACCCCTTCCGCAAATCGACATTCACTGGGAACCAATCACTCTCCTCTCTTCCTATTCGTACACATGCCTTGCACCTTTGGTAAAAATTTTCACTGCTTCTAGCAACTTACCTCCCACACCATATGCTCTTACAACCTTCCATAAAGCATCTCTATCAGCTCTGTCATATGCCTTCTCCAGATTCATAAATGCTACTTACAAATCCATTTTTTTTTTTAAGTATTTCTCATATGCGCTCTCCAAAGCAAACACCTGATCCACTCATCCTCTACCACTTCTGAAACCACACTGCTCTGTTCATGCCGTCACCCTCTCAATCAATACCCTCCCATATAATTTCCCAGGAATACTCAACAAACTTATGCCTCTGTAATTTGAACACTCGCCTTTATCCCCTTTGTCTTTGTACAATGGCCCTATGCGTGCATTCCGCCAATCCTCAGGCACTTTACTATGATCCATATGTACACTGAATATCCTCACCATCCAATCAAGAACATAATCACCCCCTTTCTAAATCAATTTCACTGCAATAGTATCCAGATCCGCCGCCTTGCCGGATTTCACCTTCGGCAAAGTTTTCACTACCTATTCTCTCTTTACCAAACCATTCTCCCTGACCCTCTCCGCACACCACCCGACCAAAACACACTATATCTGCCACTCTATCATCAAACACATTCAACAACCCTTCAAAATACTCACTACATCTCCTTCTTACTTCATCAGTACCTGTTATTACCTCCCCACTTGCCCCCTTCACCGATGGTCCTATTTGTTCTCTTGTCTTACGTAAGTTATTTAACTTTTCCAAAACATCTACTTATTCTTCCTAAAATTTAATGATACTCTCTCTCCTCAACTCTCACTTGCCCTCCTTTTCACCTCTTGCACCTTCCTCTTGACCTTCTGCCACTTTCTTTTATACATCTCCCAGTCATTTGCACTACTTCCCTGCAAGTATCGTCTAAACGCGTCTCTTCTCTCTTTCACTAAAAATCTTGCTTCTTCATTCCACCACTCACTACCCTTTCTAATCTGCCCATCTCCCACGCTTTTCCTGCCACAAGCATATTTTGCTCAAGCCATTACTGCTTCCCTAAATACATCCCATTCCGCATCCACTCCCCTCACGTCATCTGTTCTCACCTTTTGCCATTTACACTCAATCTCTCCTGGTGCTTCCTCACACTAGTCTCCTTTCCAAGCTCATTACTCTCACCGCTCTCATCTCCCCGACATTCTTCTTTTCTAAAAACCTTTACAAATATTCACCTTCGCCTCCACAAGATGACGATCAGACATCCCTCCAGTTGCCCCTCTCAGCACATTAACATCCAAACGTCTCTCTTTTACACGCCTATCAATTAACATGTAATCCAAGAATGCCCTCTGACGATCTGTCCCACTCACACACGTATATTTATGTATATCTCTATTTCAAACCGGGTATTCCCAATCACCAGTCTTATTTTAGCACACAAATCCCCAAGCTCTTCACCATTTCCATCTACATCACTGAACACTCCGTGTACACCAATCATACCCTCAACTGCCGCATTACTCACCTTCCCATTTAAATCACTCATCACTATAACCTGGTCTCGTGCATCAAAGCTGCTAACATACTCACTCAGCTGCTCCCAAAACACTTGCCTCTCATGATCTTTCTTCACATGACGACATGCATAGGCACCAATGATCACCCATTTCTCTCCATCCACTTTCAGTTTTACCCAGATCAATCCAGAATTTACTTTCTTATACTCTATCACATACTCCCATAACTCCTACTTCAGGAATAGTGTTATTCCTTCCTTAGCTCTTGTCCTATCACCAACCCTTGAGTTTACTCCCAAGACTTTCCCAAAGCACTCTTCCCCTTTACCCTTTCACTCAGAGCCAGGACATCCAGGTTTCTTTCCTCAAACATACTACCTATCTCTCCTCTCTTCTTATCTTGGTTACATCCACAGACATTCAGACACCCTAATCTGAGCCTTCGAGGAGGATGAGCACTCCCCGCTTGACTCTCTTTTTCTGTTTTTCCTTTTTAGAAATTTGATTATCATAATTGTTTGATATCAATGATCATTTTTTTTATTAATAATTCAATGATTATTGAATATCAGTGTGCATTACCCAACGGTCTCGCTCCAGTATTGGCCCGGTGGTCATCAGTGAGGTGGGAGGCTGTCCCTCCATCCTACCCTATGATCATGCCCCAAGAAACTAACCACGCGGGATTATGAGAGAATTTACTCCCATCATCAACCAGATGTGGATAGAGGGGGTGAGATCCCCCCTCAATATATTCCCCTCCTCCAACATAGGATGGAGGCAGCCAAGTTAACCCTTTCTATTTTGTGTGATTGTTTCTTCTTCCTCTTCTTCCAGGAGTGTGGCGATCATAGCTAACTCAGACGAAGAAAAATCCATCTTCTCCCACTGCCAGCAGCCGTATTCAAGAACCATAAGACGGGCAGTCGACTTTGCGAAGGCGTTCCCCGAAGAAGGTCCTTCGCATCGTTCTTGAATACCTACTTAGAATGCTTTACGAAGGTCGCACACCATCGTCGTACAGTCCCTGTCGTATTGTTCTTAAATACTGGCCCAAATGCATTGACACTAGACAGCCTGCGACAAGTGTGGACTAGGATGACTTTTGCTTGAGCGCGAGCGTACCGTGAGCGGAACGATAAGTGTGCATTACCCACGACTGCGAGCGGAGTGTGAGCGTTCCCTGAGCGGAGCCATAGTGTGCATTAGGCTTTACACTGACGCAATGATAAAAAGAAATCCTCCCTCCCAATACCCTCATACCTCAACATGCTCGTCTCCCTGAATTTTACCGCACTGATAATGTTGGCAAATTCGGACGCCGAGGATGTGTAATGTTATCGTGTTTCTAGGATCGCAGTGAGTGTTTGCCTATTGCACTCTACAGCGACTCCGGATTGCTCTCCCTTGGAATTCCACTTCCCAGTTTATATTACACAATATGATATCTACCCTCCTAGTGTATATCGTATATCCAATAAGCACTCACTCTGAATAAGACGATTTTCCCCAATGGGTATTACGCCTTACCCTAGTAATAATCATATCTATAGTGTTTATTTATGTCTGTAAGACAGAACTCTGTAAATATCGGTCTAAAATCGCTTATACAAGTGTATCCCTTTGTAAAATCGGTCTAAAATTTTGTCGAACAGGCAATAACAAGTCGGTAGTTAAGGAGATAGTCACCACTACTACGACTGAACAAACGAACATTAACGGTAATCGTGTTCATGTTTTTCATGCAAAGTTAACACCACGTCCACAATAACTGAGAGAGGCTTTCATTCTGCTCTTCATACGGAAATTATTATACTTATTTGCTACTTTTTTGTCGTTGATTTGGTATTCTTTCAAAAAGCTGAGTTGCGGCAACCCTGGTTTGTAGTTCCAGCAGGTCTTAGTGTGTGACTGGGCATTGTGAGAAGTGGTTTGGACTGCATGCGACCCCGTGCACCCGTTTGTATAACCAACTTGCCAATATTTTTGTGTGGCGTGGTTGGTGCCAGTGTTCTGTTGACTAAGGTGTTACTTTAGATCTGAAAATGAATTCAACTTAGGAATCAATCGCGCGCAGGAAAGTGCAGTGAAACATGATATGATATATGATATGATATGATTTTCTACAGCCGACAAAGTTATCCTAATAGTTTGAAGGAAAAGAAAGAAAGCCAGTTTTCGTCACACACGTAAGACCAGTGCGTGGTAATGACTAGTATTGTTATTACTGCAAAAAGCGGGACACTGACCCATTAAAGGTAAGTGCAATTATTTCTCCGTTAGTTTACATGACAGATGAGGCGATCTGAGCTAATCACTGCCAGTGGTAGCAACTTTTTCATATTGCTTGAATATGTTAGGCAGAGGCGTTTTTTTCGTATTATAAATGATGAATGTATGGTTAATTTCTGTGGGTGACGTGCGTCAGTTTTATGACCAGCTTTGGTCTGGCGTACTTTATAGTGAACTCGTTCACTGTTTATCTTTGAGTGCTTTCATATATTAAGTTTAGAAATATATACAGCAGGGGAAGTGCACATTGATTATATAACTAACTCGAAGTGCGCAAGTAGTTAAAGAGGAATGTGCATTATACCTAAAATAATGATTGTAGTTGTGCAGAATATTAATATTTATATTTGTTAATAATACTTTGTCGCTGTCTCCCGCGTTAGCGAGGTAGCGCAAGGAAACAGACGAAAGAATGGCCCAACCGACCCTCATACACATGTATATACATAAACGCCCACACACGCACATATACATACCTATACATTTTAACGTATACATACACAGATATCTACATGTATAAACATGTACATATTCAGACATGCTGCCTTCATCCATTCTCACTGCCACCCCGCTACACATGAAATGACACCCCCCTCTCCCCGCGTGCACGCGAGGTAGCGCTGGAAGAGGGCAACAAAGGCCACATTCGTCCACACTCAGACTAGCTGTCATGTGTAATGCGCCGAAACCACAGCTCCTTTCAACATCTAGGCCCCACAAAACTTTCCATGGTTTACCCCAGATGCTTCACATACCCTGGTTCAGCCCATTGACAGCACGTCGACCCCGGTATACCACATCGTTCCAATTCACTCTGTTCCTTGCACGCCTTTCACCAGGCCACGATCGCTCAAAATCTTTTTCACCCCATCCTTCCACCCCCAATTCGGTCTCCCACTTCTCGTTCCCTCCTATTGTCGCTCATTCTCTCCATGTGACCAAACCATTTCAATACACCCTCTTCTGCTCTCTCAACCACACTCTTTTTATTACCACACATCTCTCTTACCCTTCCATTGCTTACTCGATCAAACCACCTCACACCACATTTTGTCCTCAAACATCTCATTTCCAACACATCCACCCTTCTCCCCACAACCCAATCTGTCGCCCATGCCTCACAACCATATAACATTGTTGGAACCACTATTCCTTCAAACATACCCATTTTTGCTTTCCGAGATAACGTTCTCACCTTTCACACATTCTTCAGCGCTCCCAGAACCTTCGCCCCCTTCCCCACCCTGTGACTCACTTCCGCTTCCATGGTTCCATCCGCTACCAGATTGACTCCCAGACATCTAAAACACTTCACTTCCTCCAGTTTTTCTCCATTCAAACCTACCTCCCAATTGACTTGTCCCTCAGCCCTACTGTACCTAATAACCTTGCTCGTATTCACATTTACTCTCAGCTTTGCTCTTTCACACACTACCTTTGCCTTTGTACAATGGCACTATGCAAGCATTCCGCCAATCCTCAGGTACCTCACCATGAGTCATACATACATTAAATAACCTTACCAACCAGTCAACAATACTGTCACCCCCTTTTTCTAATAAATTTCACTGCAGTACCATCCAAAGCCGCCGCCTTGCCGGCTTTCATCTTCCGCAAAGCTTTTACTACCACCTCTCTGTGTACCAAATCATTCTCCCTAACCCTCTCACTTTGCACACCACCTCGACCAAAACACCCTATATCTGCCACTCTATCATCAAACACATTCAACAAACCTTCAAAATACTCACTCCATCTCCTCACATCACCACTACTTGTTATTACCTCCCCATTAGCTCCCTTCACTGATGTTCCCATTTGTTCCCTTGTCTTACGCACTTTATTTACCTCCTTCCAAAACATCTTTATATTATCCCTAGAATTTAATGATACTCTCTCACCCCAACTCTCATTTGCCCTCTTTTTCACCTCCTGCACCTTTCTCTTGACCTCCTGCCTCTTTCTTTTATACATCTCCCAGTCATTCGCATTATTTCCCTGCAAAAATCGTCCAAATGCCTCTCTCTTCTCTTTCACTAATAATCTTACTTCTTCATCCCACCACTCACTACCCTTTCTAATCTGCCCACCTCCCACGCTTCTCATGCCACAAGCATCTTTTGCGTAGGCCATCACTGCTTCCCTTGATACATCTCATTCCTCCCCCACTCCCCTTACGTCATTTGTTCTCACCTTTTTCCATCCTGTACTCAGTCTCCTGGTGCGCCCTCACACAAGTCTCCTTCCCAAGCTCACTTACTCTCACCACTCTTCATCCCAACATTCTCTCTTCTTTTCTGAAAACCTCTACAAATCTTCACCTTCGCCTCCACAAGATAATGATCAGACATCCCTCCAGTTGCACCTCTCAGCACATTGATATATATATATATATATATATATATATATATATATATATATATATATATATATATATATATATATATATATATATATATATATATAAGATTTTGGGAAGGAGGCAAATAAGGTGCGTAAGGCAAGAGAACATATGGGAACATCGGTGAAGGGGGCTAATGGGGAGGTAATAACTAGTAGTGGCGAAGTGAGAAGATGGAGTGAGTATTTTGAAGGTTCGTTGAATGTGTTTGATGATGGAGTGGCAGATATAGGGCGTTTTGGTCGAGGTGGTGTGCGAAGTGAGAGGGCCAGGGAGAATGCTTAGGTAAACAGAGAAGGGGTAGTGAAAGCTTTGTGGAAGATGAAAGCTGGCAAGGCGGCGGGTTTGGATGGTATTACAGTGGAATTTATTGAAAAAGGGGATGACTGTGTTGTTGACTGGTTGGTAAGGATATCAGTTTATGTATGGTTCATGGTGAAGTGCCTGAGGATTGGCGGAATGCATGCATAGGGCTATTGTACAAAGGCAAAGGGGATAAAGGCGAGTGTTCAAATTACAGAGGTATAAGTTTGTTAAGTATTCCTGGGAAATTATAAGGGAGGTTATTGATTGAGAGGGTAAAGGCATATACTGAGCATTAGATTGGGGAAGAGCTGTGTGGTTTCAGAAATGGTAGAGGATGTTTGGATCAGGTGTTTCCTTAGAGGAATATATGTGAGAAATACTTAGAAAAACAGATGGATTTGTATGTAGCATTTATGGATCTAGAGAAGGCATATGATAGCGTTGATAGAGATGCTCTGTGGAAGGTATTGATAGTATATGGTATGGGACGTAAGTTGCTAGAAGCAGTGAAAAGTTTTTATCGAGGATGTAAGGCATGTGTGCAAGTAAGAAGAGGGGAAACTGATTGGTTCCCAGTGAATGTCAGTTTGCGGCAGGGGTGTTTGATGTCTCCATGGTTGTTTAGTTTGTATATGGATGGGGTTGATAGGGAGGTGAATGCAAGAGTTTTGGAGAGAGGGGCAAGTATGCATTCTGTTGTGGATGAGAGGGCTTGGAAAGTGAGTAAGTTGCTGTTCGCTGATGATACAGCGCTGGTGGCTGATTCGGGTGAGAAACTGCAGAAGTTGGCGACTGAGTTTGGTAAAGTGTGTGAAAGAAGAATAAGAGCAAGATTATTTGGTTCAGTAGGGTTGAGGGACAAGTCAATTGGGAGGTAAGTTTGAATGGAGAAAAACTGGAGGAAGTGAAGTGTTTTAGATATCTGGGAGTGGATTTAGCAGCGGATGGAACCATGGAAACGGAAGTGAGTCACAGGGTAGGGGAGGGGGCGAAGGTTCTGGGAGCGTTGAAGAATGTGTGGAAAGTAAAAACGTTATCTCGGAGAGCAAGAATGGGTCTGTTTGAAGGAACAGTGATTCCAACAATGTTATATGATTGCGAGGCATGGGCGTTAGATAGGGTTGTGCGGAGGAGGGTGAATGAGTTGGAAATGAGATGTTTGAGGACAATATGTGGTGTGAGGTGGTTTGATCGGGTAAGTAATGAAAGGGTAAGAGAGGTGTGTGGTAATGAAAAGAGGGTGGTTGAGAGAGCAGAAGAGGGTTATTGAAATTGTTTGGTCACATGGAGAGAATGAGTGACGAAAGATTGATAAAGAGGATATATGTGTCAGAGGTATTGGGAACGAGAAGTGGCAGAGCAAAGTGGAGGTGAAAGGATGGAGTGAAAAAGATTTTGAGTGATCAGGGCCTGAACATACAGGAGGGTGAAAGGCTTGCAAGGAATAGAGTGAATTGGAACGATGTGGTATACCGGGATCGACGTGCAGTCAATAGATTGAACCAGGGTATGTGAAGCGTCTGGGGTAAACCATGAAAAGGTTTGTGGGGCCTGGATGTGGAAAGGGAGCTGTGGTTTCGGTGTATTACGCATGACAGCTAGAGACTGAGTGTGAACGAATGTGGCCTTTGTTGTCTTTTCCTAGCGCTACCTCCCGCGCGAGTGGGGGATGGGGGTGCTATTTCATGTGTGGCGGAGTAGCAACGGGAATGGATGAAGGTATCATGCATGAATGTGTACATGTGTAAATGTCTGAATATGTATATGTATGTATACGTTGAAATGTATAGGTATGTATATACCCACCAAAAAAGATAATTGCCGTTTTGGTGTTGACTTTATGAATCTGTAGTTTCGGTTCCTCGTTCTTTGCAGAATCCACAGAAGAGCATTTAATTCGGCGAGAAAATACGTGTCCATATCACCTGAAATCTGGCAGGATAATAATAAACCTGACTCTTTCTGAGTGAAAGGGAACGTTTCATTTTGACGTAAGTCGAATGATTCGACTCGATTCGACTCGCTTGGTGTAACCACGCCATTGTTACACCGTTATGCATCGTGTTATTTTTATGATGTGTATAGATGGGAGGTATGGGCGTGTGGTTGGGAAGTACGCCATTGTGGTACTAGTCCTTTTCTTGCGTGAGATTTGTATGCTGTGACATTTCCGACAAATTCACCAGTCATTTCATATTTAATGTTTCTATTCATTACGACGACGATTCTTTGCGAAGTTCTTATCTGAATCGTCTCTTGTTATTTTGGTAACTGAAGATGGAAGTGATTTAATTTTAAGACCAACTTTTATGCCATTGCTCTTTAGATTAACACTGTCCCTCTTGATATGTAGCTCAGGTCAGTATATTAACTTGAATAACGTTTAGCTTATATGACTTCTCTAATCTTGTATTAATGACCCATTCCTTGTTCTTGCGTCCATAGCTGCCGATCTGAACGCATCATCTTGAATGTCGTTAGCACATCGATCTTCTGTTGTGTTTAGTAATAATCAACATTTTGGTATCAAAAGTTGTATCTTGAATTAATCTTTCTTGAGCTAACGTATATGTACTTTGCCGTCGATGGTCTGTTGATCAATCGGTCAGTAAGGTGATTGCGAAGTGACACAGTAAAGTTGATTCTCGCCTTCTCTGCTTCCTGCTAATGCCTGGTTGTTTAGCTGTGTGTACATTCTCGCGAGAAACTTCTCGACCCTCTGGCCATGATGGATGTGAAAACGAGTCGATCGTGGCTCCTCACCTCGGAATGGTTGGTATACTTAATTGTGATGACCTACCATAGGTTTAAATTACCACCTGCAGTTTATCATTCCCTCATTTGAATACAATGGACTGACGCTAGCCACAGCATCCGAATTGACTGATATATGTCCAGAGGTTGACTAGGTTACAAATTAATTTTTCACACAACACAATCTCATAAATGTAGCCATTTCCCCTGATGCGTTGACGACCCTAATGTCGTTGTGTTAGATTACTTTCCTGGTTTCCGCCCGACGATTTCGTCCAGCAGACGAAAAGAGACCTTACTGACGAGGAATTATTATCACCGTATCATATAACCTATTAATTATGCAACGGTTACATAACCGATATATTACTGTGACACCACAATATATGGGCCATGCATTAGCGAGATCACGCGACAAGACTTATCAGTGCCTATGTAATAATGACCATTATTACATAGCTCTTGGGTACCCAGGGCTACCGGTAACCCGCGCCACCACAGGTAGAGGTGTTTTCAAACGCTTCGTTAGTGTATCTCAGTAGCATGGTGCTTACAGAGTTCGAGAAATTTTTTTGGTGGGAGTGCACATACGACTCTGGGTAATGAGTTGGGAGGATCATTCCACGTGCTTTGACTGTTAACAGTCCCACTGTATATTTTAGCTTCTGAGTCAGAATGATTTTGCGTCTAGTACATAAGATGAGACAGTTTTATCGGGAAAGATTTTGAGACAAGTAAATTTTCACCCGTTTCTTGGATCTTAGGCTGTGCTGTGGATGTTGCATTAGAGTCTGCTGCACCTTTCCCTGCCAGTCTACTTCCCCCTTGTTTTCTTTCTGTTTTCACTTCATCCTTAAGGTGCTAAACAAACGATACATGGAAAGTGATAATTTTTATTCATTGTTTTTTTTTAATGTAGCATTAATAAAGTGGATCTACTTTATTGATAAAATGTGTTATGAACATTTATGCTTGGTTTTATAACATCGTGTATGTATGAACAATAAAGGATTTTAGACCTGAAGGGGTGTGTATGAGCAGCTGAGATTCATAGATGTAAGGAAAAAAATGGAGGTATACTTATGTGTGTGAGCAGCAGAGATTTACACTTGATCGTGTGTCTATATGAGCAGGTAGGATAATAACAGATTGTTTATGTATGAACACCTGTCAGTTTTAGCATTGTGTTTTAATACTTTTTTTTTCTTTTTTTACTTCACTATAGGTGAATGGAGAGGTGAGATCACCGGAGTATGAGCAACTGGGATGTATTACAGATCGTGTATTTGTAAGAAGTTGGACTTTGAAATGGATCATGTGTGCTTGAGTAGGTGGGATTTTTTGAGTTTGTGTATGAACAGGTTAGGATTAACTCTTATTCCTGTCTGTATGTATAGCTATGATGTATGAACAGTTGGTATATACGACGGATATGATGTACATGAATAGCTGGGATGTGAAATAGATTGCATGTGCATGAACTGCTGGGAGTTATGTTATACTGCATGTGTATGGATAGCTTGGGGTTTACGAGAGGTTGCAGTTGTAAGAGCTGCTGGGATTTAGGATGTACTCAGTATGTGTGAACAGTTGGAGTTTATGATAAACTGAATGTGTATTAATTGCTAGGGTTTGAAATAGACTTTAGCTCTATAAACTACCGGGATTTCTGATGTATGAACAGTTGAGATTTATGATAGAATGCGTATTTGAACTGCTGGGTTTATAGTAGACTGCTGTTGTACACCCATTCCTCTTTTCCTGTTTGCAGTTATTTCTTAACTGTGATCGTGTTTTTTTTGTTGATTATCGACTTTTGTAGACATTTATTTTGAAAAATACTGATTTCTGACTTGTTTGTAATTAATCGGGCACCTGCTGGATCGTTTGTGAATAAGCAATATCGTGTTCTAGTAAGCCATATATGTGTAGATGAGTGGATAGGATTAATAACATTTTGTATCACCAGCTGGGATTTTTACCCGATCGTGTTTATGTAATAGAGCAAACTATGATTTCAAGTAGGGCGTTGGGTACGTGTGTGAGACCCACATTGTTGTCTTCCTATTTACATCTTCAGTATGTTTACCAACATCAAACATCAGCTATCTTGCAAACTTATTTTCACCTGCTGTCAGAGTATTCATAATTCAAGTCTGCTGAAACTTCTGACAATATGATGAACTCTGTGTATGAAGTGAGAGAGATAAATTCTCGCGTTGGAATGAGCAACACGAGATAGTATTTGTGACGTCTGCTCCCGCCAGCCAATAGCAGCGAGGTACGTCAGGAAGCCGTTGCACCAGTGGTATACGGTCGATGTCGACCTAAACCGAAACCTTCTCGGCCAGGCTAGTGGCCAAGATGGAAATAGTTACGTTTATGTTCGATTTAGACGCACTTCATTGTTACCTTCCGTAATGGCACACTTTTCACACCTGAGTCATTTGATGAACATGATCATTTACATTGATGTCAGCTCGATGTGATGTCAGTATGAGGAGATAAAACCTTCTGTGCTCACCAGGGCTCGAACCTGGGACCTTCTGTGTGTTAGACAGATGTGATAACCACTACACCATGAGCACATATTCTTACATGTTTGTCTTACTAAAGCGTATTCTGTTTTTTCTTAATCTAATAAGAAATGAGATCATCCTTTTTCTAAGCAAATCGCTCAGTGGTTTCCTTCCGGCGACCAACGGTAAATTACCTAAAGGGACTTAGGGGTCGTCAAAGGTTTAATATATGATCACGTCTGAATAGCCATAATCATTGATGTTTCTGTATCACACTTCAATATGTTAACACGGTCATAGAGAATTTTCTTTTATTTCACTTTTATTTGTTTCCTTTCAGTATACAGTCTACATATCATCATACAAGTTCTCTCAAAGGAAATTAGAATGTCTTTATTTTCCTGTGGTGTTTGCTGTGTTCATTATTGAAATGTGTTTTTGTAAAAACGTCGCTTTTCCACTGCCAGTAGTTGAATACATTTTGCCTTAGATACTTTGTTATCAAGCCTGAATCAAAATGTACATGTATTACTGGTTGACAGGATAAGAGCTGGGCTGTAGATCTTTAAAATCGACTATACTGGGCCATCACCTCAAAAGGTTGCGAACGTCTTAAATGAATTGTCCCGACATCACTGAAATTGAGAACTTTGTAGCGCTGATCCATAACCGAGTCGACTGCATTGTGTCTTGATAGTATTACACTGTAGATGCTTATAGGTAGTTGAAGGTCATTTCTGACGAGGTTAGATGGCCTGCAATGTTCTGTCTTTTGTCATTACTGCCACGTTTGGTGCGCATATTACTTTAGGTGACGATAGATATTGCATAACTGGTACACGTATTGCCCTTCTCAAATAGAGTATCACAGTAATCCACAGCTGAGTACAAGATGATATTTCCTTATGTTCAGTCTATAGAGTGCCTTTTAAATCACACATATATTACTTTTCTATTAATATCAAATAATTCACACACTCTAGAGTTGTATAATCCTTTTACTGTCATATGCACGTCGATATGTTTCCTCAATCTTCGAAATCCGAATGATATTAGTAAACTGTTTCATCTTTGACTAGATCATTTCATGGATTCACTACCATTTTCATGTGTTCACAAGTGTGGTGCCTAAAGCTGAAGCAAACTCAAGTGTATCTGAGAACAGAGCATTAAAAGGTCTGTTCTATCATCATCTCCCGAAATATTCCCAAGTCCTGTTCCAATTTTCAATATCTACTGTGGCCTACTCCCCCATGTAGTACCTTCAGTTAAGAGGCAGGGTGAATTGAAACACTCTCCCTTTATGAATGATTGTACTATTGTATAAGTGTGGAAGTTCATGTTTTACTTTAACACGGTGGCCATAGACTAAGGGTATTTGTGAATGATTTGAGAGGCTGAATACACAGGCAACTGGGAACCGGATGAAATGATAGACTGAATGTGCTCCAGAAAAGTTTGGTATTGCCATTTACATTGAAAAGTTCAATAAAGAAATATAACATCAATTATTGTGAAAATTCTTCGTTAATATCTGAATGATATCAGGACTTTGTAAAGAAAACATAGTTGATTCATGAATTCTTAAGTTAGGCCTGAAAATGATATCTACTTTCTTTTAGAATAGTATATCAAAGAAAACGGGTGTTTGAAGAGAATGTTGAACAGTTTAAGGTATAAGTTAGCTAGATACGCCCTTAAGCATCTCGCATTTTCTCCCGTTCGGGACCGCTGGTGGTCTTATCTTTTGGGACACCAGGTGACCCTGCTTATCGGGACCTCCAGGTGTCCCTACCGTTCTGGACCTCAGTTGGTCCTACTTACCCAGAGCCAAGTGGTTCTGCCTCACGGGAACCGGTTCTGGTGCTCGGGGTCCAAGGTGGTTCTTCTCTCGGGGTCGTAGTTGGTTCTGCCACTCAGAGTCCGAGGTAGTCCGTCAATGAGGGGACTTTCTGTTAAACTCAAACGATTCGTATTTATATAGAATATAGGCTTAGGAACTATACATTATAGTATGACGTATGATTATGATAAACCAGTAAGGCATAGCGGGAGTTGTGCACATTTCGCCAGTTTGTCTGCCTCAAATGCCCGCTGAAGGTCTACTGTGTTATAATGGTTACCTCAGCGAGGTGGACAGTGCTCGGGTTATAATGGTAGGGGGATGATTCTTGAACCAGTGGCCTACAGGTCACTAGGGTTGGCCATGAGTCACGTCAGTCTCTCTTAACATTACGCACCATAGTTTCTTTTTTCTTTCAGTAACGAAAACATGTTTGTCTGTGGACCACTAACGAGAGGTTCTCTTATCTACTATTCTTGTCTTTGCAGTACTTTTGTGTCGTAAGGTGAATACACAATTTACATTACATTACCAGCTCCACCATTTGGTCTCTAGCTGTAGGTGTACAGACGTATCCACCTGGCACCGGACTAACCTCGAGTCTTGGAGTGTTTCAGTAAGCTTAGTGTCTCGCCCATATCGAATCTGGGCATATTACCTCTCACGGGGCCATGGATTTATGTGCCAGTTAGGACCGCGCACTAGGGGTTCCTTTAGCTTTTTTATCGTTTGTGGTACTGTCTTGGATTTTGAGGATGCAAGGGATAGTAGGTTTGAATGAGGGTACAGATACGATCAGTCTTTCTTTTAGTAATAAACAATGACGTCTGGTTGTGACTGAGAAGTGTGGGCTCTGGGGAATTGCATTTCTGTGTCCACCAGGCACTGGACTAAGGCAAGACTCCGTTTTATTCACTGATTTCCCCTGTGTCTTACATACCTTAAACGGAGTTACTGTAACTGACACAGTTACAGTACACGTGGATAACGATAGTACAGAGAGGAGCAGTAACAATAATAAGAGCTTAAATCTCAGACACGTGATGAGGTAAGGGCGTGGATTGGGTAAAGGACAGTCTTCAGCACGATGAGCTGTTGTTGTACGGTTCAGTTTTGTGAAAAAAAGGTCGCTTAAGAAGAGCAGAGCCAATTTTTTTGAGTTAGTTTTATCTGGTTTGTTTGTGACCCACTGGGGCTCTAGTATGCGTGAAGCGGATGTAGGATTTTCTCTGTGAACGACACGATTTTGGCTGCATGTGCGGAAGCCTAGCTGACTGGGTGTTGTTTCGGGCAAGTGTCACAGGAAGCTGCTGATGGAGACAGTCTAGGATGGCCATACGAAGGCTGTGTGGACACCAAGGCCCTCATCATGACCAGCTGTGTTACTTGTCCTTGGAAGTAAACTTCTGCTTTTGTCAGTCATTCCACTGAGAGATTTGTTGTTAGTAGTCTCAGAAGGAAGGAAGGAGGAAGACAATGTGACCAACGCTACAGCTGATTCTGTCTTCCACTCCTTTCAGATTCTCTCTCGTAAGACGAAAATCTTTTCTGTACTGTAACAAAGAATTCACATTCTGCGAATTTGGTGAATACTTCGCATTTCGCCAGACACAGTCAGTCTATCAAGCCATGGTATTTGGGTAAAGTGGTTCTTGGAGATTGACAGCGGACGCTGAACGAACTCCATGTTCACGTATACCACACTGGTGAGACCTTCTGCAGGAGTATGATGGCGTGGGCGCTGGCTGCTCCAGCACTTTTCATGATTAGGGACAGAAGGGGTACGGGTCACCTCCTCTTCATAAATCCGGGCGGAGAGGTAATATATCCCTGACAGGTCACATGTATACATCTCACGAACCAAATGTACTCATACATCTCGTCCCTCTTGAGGTGTGGTCTTGCTCATGGCATGACGTCACAAAGTAATTATATCAGACCCATTCCCGTAGAGGGAGGCGAGGGGGATGGAGGAAGGGGATATCTCTCCGACCAGGGAGGTATATAACCGTCACTACCCGCCTAGGTATTGGAAGGGTTAGTGACGGTTACCGGGAGCTTTAGAACTTCAGTGGCTGACAAGTTCGACTCTTTTAACCCAGTTTTTTGTCTTTTCTTTTCACCTCACTTACCTGCATAAGAATTCTCCATCTCTCACGTACCACTTGACAGCACGTAGCTCGACTCGTTCTTCGTGATTGTAGATTTTCCCGAGGTGAGCAGAGCGTTAGCCCAGCCCTGTCGCGAAAACGGTGTCGTATAAACACTCCTCAGAGTACATTTTACTCTCGCTCCAAACTATATTTAGCCTCCTCGTCAGAGTGATCCAAGATATCCTGGTAGAGAGGACGACCTACTCTCAAGTATGCTGACTAGTCAACTAACTCGGCCAAGTTGTATGTTCTAAAACTATTTTCTCGATCTCTTTTCGTTGTAGGAATTGGCTCTCTGTATAGAGTATCAACCATAAATATTAAAAAACTTTTCTGTTTTTATGACTTAGTTTCCTGTAAGAGCTGGCCTGTAGCAGTAGCAACCTCTAATGGTTAATGAGAGTGATATTTCACCTGCGGTGACATTAATAAATAAAGGTGAACACAATTTCTCCTCAAAATAATATGTATTTCCCGTTTTCTCTTGAACCTCTCAAGAAAATGGACTAGCTGCCAGATACTGCCTCCCTCGCTAGGTCTTATTAAAACGAAGGATAAATGTAAGATTCTACAGCTTTTTCACTGCTATTTTAAGAACATTACAACTTGTAGAGCCATTTTAACAACAGGAAGTAGATCAAGAGTAGCGCAGCCAAAGCGTTAGGACGTTACAAGTCTGACCCAGCCAGCAGCTGCTCCTACACCTTGACGCATGTGCCTCAAATACTGGGAGTCAAGTGTGTTTAACAAAGATGTGTTAATTGTTTCACGTGTAACTGAGAATTGCAATGTTTTGAAAAGGCTACTGTATTTCTCTGGCTCTATAATCTCTTCTAGTTTTACCCGGGATTTTTTTCTTGTCTTCAGCCATGTCGAATATTCGAATGATTGTGTAGTCACTTCATTTAACGTGTCTCAAATCACCAGGTATTGCGTTGAATGATCATTTCAACTTCCTCGCTGGGCATCCATGTATCTATTGCCTTAAGCATTTATCCTATGTTTCCAGAAATTACAATACGAACCATCCATTCAACGTCGTTGTTAGTGTGGAAAGTAGTGGACGTATTGTAAGAACGACCAGTACTCAGATAAGGACAGATAATTGCTGGGTCTTACCTGGTGGTGAAAAGGACGCTGTCACATCTGAGCCACCCCCGCCCCTGTCTCTCCTGCATATCAGAGTACTGAAGATGGTTCTGTGCTCTCTCTCTCTCTCTCTCTCTCTCTCTCTCTCTCTCTCTCTCTCTCTCTCTCTCTCTCTCTCTCTCTCTCTCTCTCTCTCTCTCTCTCTCTCGGCTCCGGGACAAGATGGAATACCAGCTATATTTCTAAAAGAGACAACCAAAATGTCCAAAGTATTAATACTTTTGCTAGTACAGCAGGACACCTTATGTCCACGAAATGGCCAACGTGAGGAGGCTGTAAGCTTCTGTTGGTACGATATACACTTAAGGCTGACCTCTGATGTAGCATGACTGTTGGAGATAGTGATCAGTGTTGGAGGGAGCCATCATGGAACGTATATATCAAAAATCGTGATCAGAAATAACATCCACGAAGGCCAACAAGAATACACCAGGACACCTGCTGCCAATATTCATAAGGATGAAACCAGCAAATGCTTTTCAGGTTTGCGCATCGAACCTAAAGAAGCACAGGGAGCTACTAGAGAAGTTCCAGAGGAGGGCAACACAGGTGGTACCAGAATTAAGAGAGCTAAGTGACAGGGGAAGGCTAGAGGATTTAGATTTGTTCACCTTGGAAGAGAGAAGAGTGAGGATTTACCAAATCACAAAGCAAGTCGATATGAACAGTGAGCAATTCGTCAGGAGAAGTAGGGATAGAGCAACCAGAGGACATAACATGAAATTAAGCAAGAAACTCGTTAAGAAAGATGTAAAGAAGTACTTTAGTAGTATAAGAGTGGTAGATGATTGAATAATATGATTGAGGACATGGTTAATGCTGACAGCATACATGAATCTAAGAAGCTGTATGATAGTGGAAAATGTTCATGAAATGGGACCCTACGAATGTAAATCTTCCCCTGTACAGTACAAATAGGTTATTACAAGTTGGTAATGACACACACGTCCCAGCCTAAGCCAAGTACCCATTTATTGACCATTCCCGAGGGAAGGATGAACACCTGGGTTGGGTGCGGGCCTAATCCCAGGCGGATCCATGCTAACTCATATGATCAGTAACGCTAACCACTAGGCCACGATGACACCAAGTGTGTGTGTGTGTGTGTGTGTGTGTGAGAGAGAGAGAGAGAGAGAGAGAGAGAGAGAGAGAGAGAGAGAGAGAGAGAGAGAGAGAGAGAACCTTTTGTGATTTTGTCCATAAGGATAATAATCATCATATTCGTGAGGCCTCGATTCTTTGGCTTTCATTTCCATGGCAATGACATCTGAGTCTTCCACTGCTACCTGCACGCCATTCCTTTTCTCCAGCATCATCTTCGTGAGCAGTATACAGTGTTGCTGGGCGAGTGTTTCCCTACGTCACGCCTGACACTCTGGAAAAGAGAGAAACATCATCATGATGGTGGAGGGAGAGGGACGGTGGAAGAGAGGTGATGGCTGCAATTAGCAAGACTGAAGGATTCTGATCCCATTCTAACTGAGAGAAACTGATGATCTACTTTAGATAGCGGTCAGTGCCCCATGCTGGAGTGGAGGAGGAGGAGGGAGGAGGCGTATAATGAGACCCTTGTAGATGATAACAGTATCACCTGCACACCAGCTGATGGGAGGCAGATTTTGTGATGTTTGGGGTTAAGATTTCCTGGATGAAGTGATGGTTATACTCTTGCCAAACATGTTTAGGTTATTGAGGATTGAACTGTAGTGTTTCGAAATTCAGTTGTAGGAAACATGTGTGATTTAGGAAGAGTTATAGGGAGATATTACATCTTTTATACCCTAGGATTTAACCAGGTTACTACCTCCCGACTCCGGAGATGCTGCACAGGTCCGAGTTGGTAGAGGAAATTTGTTCAGAGCGAGAAAAAGAACAAGTACTGATAAGAGGTGGGAAGAGAAATTGAGCTGAAGTAGGCAAGAGTAGAGTCGTTCGAGTAAGTAAGTTAGACTGCAAGTTGAAGAAAGATCATTTATACGAGGAAAAAACGTGATAGGCAACAGGTCAGACAGAAACTTGGGGACACTGCTGTTGGTTGAGTTAGAGGGAGACGACGCTCCATCAATCGGCTGTCGCGGTGGACTAACGGGAAAGATAACTATGCTGTAGAGAGCAGAAAGTAGAGGAGCCACGCGAAGGAAGTTTAGAAAGGAAAGACGTATGCCAAGCCCCTGTCAAAGGCTTCGGAGATGTCATTGAGCCACGACAAAAGATTCATCACCCTGAGGGAGGAGGACCAGAGGAGGGGCGTCATATGGGAGAAAAGATGTGTAAACATCATCATGGTCTCTTCACAATCTATAGGTGGTTATCACGACTCTCCTCATCTCCTCTCCTCCAGTGTGGACAGATCGATGGCTTGCCTGCTCGCCTCAAAACACGGGTTTCCTTCATCTCATGCGTTTCCCTGACCCATCATCCCCAGCATGAGCCACCCCTGGGGGAATTCACGTCCTGCGTAAGTTCGACAGTCGTCCACCGAGTCTAACACCCGTCTTATGACGACGAGAACTGGGTTTAGATATGTGATCATCCATCCGCTCAACGTGATTCTCTGGTAAACGAGTCCAGTGTGATGTCAGCGGGTGTGTGTGTGTGTGTCTGCACGTAGGAGGGAGGGAAGGAGTGAGTGAGGGAGGGAGGAGAAAATGGGAAGTAGATCTCCAGAACTGGCTGAGTTATCAATTCGTCATAAAGGGGGGAAAAACTTCCCAGGTCCCACCGAGACTCGAACTCGGATCTCTGGATTCAAAGTCCAGGGTGCTAACCATTACACCATGGGACCTTGATAGTTCTGGTGAGTGTGTTCGTGCTGATTGTGTGTGTGTGTGTGTGTGTGTGTGTGTGTGATTACTATCTCTGTTTTACAAGGAGAGAGTCTTACACTCATGGTGTCGTGTCTTCTTACCCTTGTGTATTTTTACCATGTACACACACACACACACACACACACACACACACACACACACACACACACACATAGGCTAGCTTATGCCAGGTGTATATATATGAGCGAGACAGAGTATACCGGTGTGTTTTTTTGTTCATGTTGGCTGACCCAGGTGTGTCTGTGTACGTACACGTGTATCTGCATGAGTCTTACTGCCTAGATTCCATCGCACAAAAAATAAGTTGGGTATGAATGATCCTGACCTGTTCTACCACGGCTGCGCTTCTCTACGTGAACCATGACCCTTACCTGGCACTACCATGACCCTTACCTGGTACTACCATGACCCTTACCTTGCACTACCATGACCCTTACCTGGTACTGCCATGACCCTTACCTGGCACTACCATGACCCTTACCTGGTACTACCATGACCCTTACCTGGCACTACCATGACCCTTACCTGGTACTACCATGACCCTTACCTTGCACTACCATGACCCTTACCTGGTACTACCATGACCCTTACCTGGTACTACAATGACCCTTACCTGGCACTACCATGACCCTTACTTGGTACTACCATGACCCTTACCTGGTACTACCATGACCCTTACCTGGCACTACCATGACCCTTACCTGGCACTACCATGACCCTTACCTGGCACTACCATGACCCTTACCTGGTACTACCATGACCCTTACCTGGCACTACCATGACCCTTACCTGGCACTACCATGACCCTTACCTGGCACTACCATGACCCTTACCTGGTACTACCATGACCCTTACCTGGTACTACCATGACCCTTACCTGGCACTATCATGACCCTTACCTGGTACTACCATGACCCTTACCTGGCACTACCATGACCCTTACCTGGCACTACCATGACCCTTACCTGGCACTACCATGACCCTTACCTGGCATTACCATGACCCTTACCTGGCAATACCATGACCCTTACCTGGCACTACCGTGACCCTTACCTGGCACTACCATGACCCTTACCTGGCACTACCATGACCCTTACCTGGCACTATCATGACCCTTACCTGGCACTACCATGACCCTTACCTGGTACTACCATGGCCCTTACCTGGTACTACCATGACCCTTACCTGGCACTACCATGACCCTTACCTGGTACTACCATGACCCTTACCTGGTACTACCATGACCCTTACCTGGCACTACCATGACCCTTACCTGGCACTACCATGACCCTTACCTGGTACTACCATGACCCTTACCTGGCACTACCATGACCCTTACCTGGCACTACCGTGACCCTTACCTGGCACTACCATGACCCTTACCTGGCACTACCATGACCCTTACCTGGCACTATCATGACCCTTACCTGGCACTACCATGACCCTTACCTGGTACTACCATGGCCCTTACCTGGCACTACCATAACCGTGTTACTTTCTACCATAGCGTTATCAGGGATGACGGTAGTCTAAAATGACTCAATTTCTCTCTCTCTCTCTCTCTCTCTCTCTCTCTCTCTCTCTCTCTCTCTCTCTCTCTCTCTCTCTCTCTCTCTCTCTCTCTCTCTCTCTCTCTCACACACACACACACACACACCTTCCCACAACCCTGACCCTTACTGCCCCTGCTTCGCGACCTTGGCTGGTGTCTTACCGCTCTAGCCTTCCTTCCCTGGCGCAACACCACGACCGTCCATGTCGCTCCCCCTCTCTTCCCGGGCCACCAGCTCCGACGGTTCTCCCTGCTCACAATACAGGAGGAGCAGTGAAGCCTCGGCTCGGACGGCACGTGATGATGGTGCGGACGGTGGAGCAGTGATGGAGGCCACAGATGGGGAGGGAGTGGGGGTGGTGAGGAGGAGGAAGAGGAGGCCAGAGTGCCAGGATCCGTGCCACTCGTCATGGGAAGAGAGCCACGACCGCATCCATCATTCCACTCCACCGTGTCTGCCAACAGTATTTAAAGACAGGTAATGACAGGCAGAGGGAAGGGGGGAAAAAAACAAACGATTTCCCCCTGTGACGTTCTTTTATTCGATATGTAAAACAAGGTCACCTTACCGGGTCACATGAGTAGCCACAGTGGGGGCCAAGAGGTCACTTTCCTCGATACGTTTTCGAGTGTTGAGACACACGGAGGTGGGTGTGCGTCTGGCGAGACGTGTCTTGAAATTGCTCCCGGTAAGTACCGTCCCTGTATCTCTAGTAGCGAAGGGGACAAGCGCTGACGCCCGCCCACACACACCCTCCCTGTCTATCATGCTAATAATAGCGCTGCGTCTAACCAATGGCAGGCTTTCATCACAATCACGAATGAGTCACCTTTAATGCCGTCCTGCCCGCTATAAACCACTGGGAGCTGTACGTATGACTAAACCCACTGGCAGGTCAGTCAATACCAACGGTGCAAAAATCAGTCTCGCCTCGACACATTACAAGGAGGTCGTCTCCAACTCCTTGATTAATCGAGGTGTTTTAAGACATTATCGTCGCCACCGTGAATCATGGGTTACGACCGGGACGCCATTACCGCTATACCACTGCTGCACGAACGCCACGGCAGTGACCCAGGTCGAGGATGCTAGGGGTCGTGGGGAGCGAAGGTGTGTTTGAGTCACGACGAGGCATCTTGGAGTGTTGTTACTGAGGAGGCGAGCTTGTGGATGTGGCGTGACGAGTGGCTGATGTTATCATAGCTATGGCAACAGGCAGCTCTCCCTCTGATGAACAGCAGGTAATACTGGGAGGGACTGGGAGAGAAACAGCACCAGTACATTTAATATGAGGAGACACACTTGTAGCAGTACTGTGAGAACCAGCAGTAGTAGCAGTATGGGAGAACCAGTACTAGTACCAGTATGGTAGAACCAGGAGCAGTACCAGTAGCAGTATGGGAGAACCAGCAGCAGTACTAGTACCAGTATGGTAGAACCAGGAGCAGTACCAGTAGCAGTATGGGAGAACCAGCAGCAGTACTAGTACCAGTATGGTAGAACCAGGAGCAGTACCAGTAGCAGTATGGGAGAACCAGCAGCAGTACTAGTACCAGTATGGGAGAAGAAGGAGCAGTACCATTAACAATATGGGAGAACCAGGAGAAATACCAGTAGCAATATGTGCTAACCAGCACCACCAGTACTGTGAGAACCAGCACCAGTACTACAAGAACCAGCAGCACTCTAGAAAGCTGTAACAAGAGTATATGAAGACCATGACGAAAGCTGGACGCAGATCACTTGGACAGACCAACCCAGCAGCTGCAGCAGCACATCTGCTAGAAGTAAACCCGCCAAACTCAGTAAACGAGGCGTTACATTTTGCAAGCATGTAGAGTGTTGCTTCTGAACTGTTATTGACCAGTTTATTGGTAAAGTTACATACCAAGAATTAGACAGCAATGAATATGTCTGGTTAGCAAACCGGAGAATAACCTCCAAAAGTTATGATCTATATCTTAGGAGATCAGGATCAGTACTTGACAGGAGAAACGTCGTGGGGAAAAGTTTATTATTCGTTTCTAGAAATATTTAGGTGAGCGAGGAAGGAAAGCACGTGTGAGGTTACCTGACTCCTCCAGCACGTGAGGTCCGGCGAGGTAGATTGTAATCTTAAAATCCCTCAGCTGTAACATGTTTAGACGGTGGCAACCTACGTGTGTGGAGGTGTGTGTGTTGGGGTGAGGTGGTAACCTGTCGGAGGGTGTGTCACGTGCCCAGCCAGCCTCTGCTGTAGGGTGGGTCGCCGCCACACCCTATATCAAACCTCTGACACTGTTGGCTTCAGACACTATCAGCAGGGCCAGAAGTTGACTGTCAGATGAGCAGGCAAGAAAAGCCCCGTGTCCATAAAAGCTGTGGCACGCAATGTCAGCTGCAGGTGTCAGTAGTAGGAGTCAGCAGGGAGGCTTCATCAGGGGGTTTGATGAGGCAGCATCGAAACGCAGATCTCAGAGGAAGCCCACTTGAGGTCATCATGACCTTAATTCCCCGCGAGCCATGGGTCAGGTCAGCGCTGGCCACACATATACACCGCCTACTGCATGGGGGAGGAAGGGACCTCACATCTTCGCAATCTTCTCCACCGCCATCACTTGTTCTGCGTTTAGTCTCGCACAATAAGACGTTCTCAGGTGACCCAAGAGAACTTGTATAACGCTGGAAATGGTTTACTTCAAGAATTGTCTAGCCTCCTTACAGACCACCCAGCTTCCACTAAACAATGCCTTTTTTTTTTTTATGAAGCGAACGCTGGACACAACCAACATTAAGCCAACACCACCAGACACTGAACTATGAACTAAGGAGCAGGTGTGAGCCAGACATAATGTTCTCTGGTTAAGATAGTGTGTCACGGGCGTCACCCTCCCTCAGCTAGGCTACCAACCTACTTTATGACTGTTGGTTTAATTTGCAACGGGAAATTTGTCGAACAAGATGTTAAACTAGAGCAAGCATCCATAAGACACCCGAGTCCAGGAAGTCGTGTATATATCTACGGTAGAAATTGTATGGAATTAATTCAACATTTTTATTTAAGTATCAAGAGTTAGATATTGAAGTTCATTGAAATGTTTTGCTGTCTTCATGAGAGACTTGGGCGCGCGTTAAACTAGGCTACACAACCAGGAGCTGGTCATGGAAGACGTCCTCTGTACTAGGCTACACAACCAGGAGCAGTTCATGGAAGACGTCTTATATCAGAGGTATGACGGTCATTTGGCGAGCGTCTGCATCATCTCACGGCGACCTACAAGAGCCATTACTTCAGATGACACCCGTCAGCCCAGGAATATCAGTTACTAGCGGAGTGGGTGACCAGGAGAGAGAGAGAGAGAGAGAGAGAGAGAGAGAGAGAGAGAGAGAGAGAGAGAGAGAATGACAGATACACAAACATTAGGTCCAAGCGAGGTGGTCGGACCTTAACACTACTTAAAGAAAAAAAAAAAGATGCAGCTCCTTTAAAAAGTTAGACAGATATACCTTGCAGAATTAATATGGCTGAAAAATATATTTATGGGGAAGTCATGATATAGAATGAACAGGAATATGTCATGCATTCCATCACCAACGACGAAAATAATCTAAACTGAGTATCCCCTGCGGTATACTCGCCCGCTGGAGGGTCGTTTTTAAGATCTTACATGTTGGCAGGTTTCCTAAAGGCTTGAGAAAGTAGCAGTGGAAACGGGAGGGATGTCTGACAAGCTCAGATTGGACTGATTACAGCTCTCACGTAACATTTCCCTGGAGATGGGAAGAGAATACCATATACCTTGAAAGTTTTATACTGGGATCAAGATGTCGGAAAGAAGATACGATACGTAGACATACAAATTCAAGTTTGCCCTGCGGGGAGGAGTTTGGTCGTACTAGGCTGTGAGTGGAGGTGGCTGGCTGGATCGTGGGCTAAAGTTTTAGAACAAATGAATTATGGAGTACTTATGGTGTTAGATTATATGAAAGGCTTACGTAAGGCAGGCCTGCATCAGTTACTGTTGAAACTATATGGTTGAGTACCAGATCAGTTTGGTAGTGTATGACTAGATTACGATAGACAGTTGAATTATTCTTTCTTCTTTTTTCTTTTTTTACGTTGGAGGCTCCAGTCATGGAGAAAAGTCCACATCAAGGCCGGGCCTTGGTTGAAATATTGAGAGAATTACGAAACGGAAAAAGAAAAGACAAGGGAAAGTATCTAAGAATTTTGGCTGAAATGAAAAACCTGTCTTTTGAAATGTGTCAGGTCATAGTTATTGGGAAAGACAGGAGAAGGTAGAGTTCCAAAGCTTCGACATGTAGGAAAAGAAGTCAAAAAGGCCCACCATTGAGTTGCTGATGGCCACACAGTGATTATGTGACGCAGCAGCTTGCCGACTATTGCTTGGTCTAGTTAGTTGTGTGGGCAGGCAAGCAGCCAGCTCTCGAGAATAAAGAGCAAATACCTATAGAAGAGGGAAAGTGAACCAACATCGCGGCGTAGGACAAGGGTGTCAAGTGTGGAAGTTAGCCTGGGACAGTTTATAAATCGGACACCGCTTTCGACTCGACTCTCTCAAGTAAGGATTCAAAACTAGAACCAACTCAAATGTGCGAGCAGTACTCCATACAAGGACGAATCAATCCTTTGTATAAACGGAGCAACTGTTCAGAAGAGAAGAGTTTCGGCATCTAAACAAAACACCCAGTTTCTTAGAGGCAGACTTATCTGTTCCTGTAATGTGGGGTTTCCAAGACAGAGTGGATGTTACAGTACTTCCACGTACGTTCATCGAGTCAAGAGGTGGAATTACAGAACCGTTAAAGAACAGACGACACTTGTGATAAGTCTTCGATAAATAGATGGGTAGAAACTGGGTCTTGGAGGCATTAAACTTAACAAGATTTTGTGTACCCCACTGAGATATCCCGTCCGATTTTATTGAGGAAGCTATCAGGACGAGATGCAGATCGAGTGAGAGAAGAGGGAACAGCATTGAAGGATACGGATGAATGCAGTGTTGAGTCGTCAGTGTATGAGTGCACTGGATTATTTGTGGAGGAGTGGAAATCGTTGAAAAAGTGTAGGGGACACCGCTGTTGATGGAGAAAAGGGGGCGAGCTGATCCATCAACAACCACAGAGAGAGAGAGAGATCGGCCGGAGAGGAAGCGAGATATGAAGGAGCAAAGTTAGGGAGGGAAGCCAAAAGAGAGAAGCTTAGAGTTGAGACCCCGATGCCTCACCTTGTCAAAAACCTCAGATGTGTCAATGGCAATTACACATGACTTCCAAAAATCTCTCCGGGATAAGAACCAGACGTTAGTAAGATAGGAAAGAATGTCACCAGTGATCAGAGAGAAGACTGTCATTTTCGAGGTGTTTAAGGGTATGGGAGTTGAGGAGGGATTTAAAGGCTTTGGAAATGGTAGATGTCAAAGCAGTGGGACGATAGTTAGAGGGGTCTTGTGTTGGTATACTTAAAGCGCCGTTTAAATCACCAGAGATTTTTATCTTAAAAAAAAATAACAAACTGAGCACAAGTGTACGACACTTCGGTATAATGGCCTGGCCTGTGACCTTAAGGATTAGGAAAAGGGTGAGTCACCATGCTCAAGATTAATATATCTCTACGCTCAAGGGTTGTCCCAGTGTGTGGAAGGGTGTGTAGCCTACCATCGTACTGATGGTCGCGTGGCACACCTACAGAAATCAAGGGAGGATGTGTTCCAAGAAAGAAAAGAGAGATAAGAAAAAAGTAAGTAGTTTTCCTTTGTAGATACACAAACTGACGGCTGTTTTTGAGGTCGCCAGGTGCATGACAGCTGTTTTTGAGGGTCTCCTGGTGCATGACAGCTTGTTCTTGAGGGTCAACAAATGCATGATAGCCGTCCTTGTGGAAAGGGGGAGGGATGTACGGGTAGATAAAGATGGTTTGGGAAGGTTGAGGGAACAGGTGGATTAAGATGGTTTGGCAAGGTGGAGGGAACAGGTGGATAATGACACTGAGCCACGGTGGGAGCTGCTGTATTCGGCGTCACGAGGTGTTGGGCCAGTTCAGGAGGTGGATGAGGCGGGAACCATATTGTTCTGAGGCATCCGTGCTCTCCCCAACCTGTACCTCGTAATGCCCTGAAGCAGTTGCTGTATTGACGCTCACGTCGTTGCCTTGCAATTCTTCGCTGATGCCCCAACACCACTCGCCGTATTGCTTGGTGACGCCCGTGTTACCTCTGGCGTCCATGTAGGTGTGTGTGTGTTGGTTCCTGCTCTCCAGGAAAGTGTGTCTGCTGGTTCCTCATACTGATCATGTGTGAACACCTTTAGGTGGTTCTTCGTTCATGCTGTGCATGGTAACTCACACTGTTGATGCTGTGATGGGTGACGCGTTGCTCGTGTGATTGGTGATTCCGTGCTCGTGCTGTTCTTGGTGAATCCTTATACTGCTTATACTGTGCTTGGTGACTCCTTATACTGCTTATACTGTGCTTAGTGACGCCTTAAACTGCTTATACTGTGCTTGCTGACGCCTTATACTGCTCAAGTTGTGCCTGGTGACGGCTTATACTGCTCAAGCTGTGCCTGGTGACGGCTTATACTGCTCAGGATGTGCTTGGTGACGCCTTATACTGCTCATGCTGTGATTGGTGACGCCTTATACTGCTCATGCTGTGATTGGTGACGCCTTATACTGCTCATGCTGTGATTGGTGACGCCTTATACTGCTCATGTTGAGCTTGGTGACGCCTTATACTGCTCATGCTGTGCTTGGTGACGCCTTATACTGCTCATGCTGTGCTTGGTGACGCCTTATACTGCTCATGCTGTGCTTGGTGACGCCTTATACTGCTCAAGTTGTGTTTGGTGACTGTATACTTCTTGTGCACAAGTTTCTGGCACCTCCCTCATCCTGTCACTTATCCCACTCATGCGCAGTGTTACTAGCCATAGTTCCGTCACTACTTACAGTGTTGTCAACTCGGGGTTGCGTCACTTCCCGCAGTGTTACCAGTCTTACGGTCTCTAACTGCAGTATCGCCAGCGGAGGCCCTAATCACCGTTACCAGTCGTTCTCTGGTGGTATTAGTCATGCTCTCATCACCTCCAGCAGTGCTGCCAGTATGTGCCTCCTTAGCCACCGGCTGCAGTGTTTACCAGCAGTTCTCCGTCACCGTCACCACTCGCAGTGTTACAAATATGCCTCCGTCAACACTTGCAGCGTTACCAAGAATCCTCTTGTCACAACCGACAGTGTTACCAACAATCTTCTCTCACCACAAACAGCAGTACCTTTTAGACCTTGTGATCTTACTTCTCATCAGCAAGCCAGTGATCTTTTGATATATATATATATATATATATATATATATATATATATATATATATATATATATATATATATATATATATATATATATATGTTTACATTTATTCATTATACTTTGTCGCTGTCTCCCGCGTTAGCGAGGTAAGCGCAAGGAAACAGACGAAGAATGGCCCAACCCACCCACATACATATGTGTATACATACACGCCCACATACATAACTATACATTTCAACGTATACATACATATACATATAAAGACATATACATATATACACATGTACATATTCATACTTGCTGCCTTCATCCATTCGTCGCCATATATATGAAGATGATGTTTCTTCTCGGTTACATTTTCCACCACACGCGGGACGTGTGCGTGGCATGACCCCCCTCAGGTGCTGACCTGTCTGCTGTAGATTTCAGGCCGATGATGCCGGGTGATGGCTGTGACTGAGAGCAATGATAGTCTGAGGTGATCGCTCGCGTGATCATTACATTGATAATCATGTCTTTCTTTGAACCTTTTTGAGTTCCATGATGAAGAATGGTTGGCTGAGAGAGCGCGGGTAAGTGGACGCCCTAATCAAGGCCATCTTAGTACGTTGCGTGAGGTGGTTTGATCGAGCGAGTGAAAAAAAAAAAAAGGGTAAAGGAGAGGAGGTGAGGTAATAAGGAGAGTGTGGTCGAGAGAACTGAAATGGTTTGGACATATGGTGAGGATGAGTGATGAGAGGTTGACAAAGAGAAGATACATATGTCAGAAGTGGAGGGAACAATGGAAGAGCAGGGGAGACCAAATGTGAGATGGAAGGACGAGCTGTTTTCCTGAACATCAGACGAAGAGACACTTTAGGTCAAGCGAGGAGGAAATGACCAGGTTACACAGAGCTGGGCATGGCGGTCATAGTCGAAGCCACGGTGTAGCTACGACATTCATTCATAATGCTGCTACTGCATGACACCCAGTGACTTTACTGAGATCAAGATTGAATGAATTAACAACACGTAGCAACGGGTTGTTGGAATTTTTCTTTTCTTTTAATGTGTAATACAGCGAAACCAGCCTTCCATCTACAATCAGGCCCAACTGACCATTTCGTGGTTTCCGCTGACCACTGGGTATGCATTGGTTCAACCCACTAACTGCACATCTCCCCTGTATACCACATACCTCCAATTCGTTCTATCGCTTGCGCGCCTCGCACCCTCCTACACCCGGGCCTACATAGCATCTTTTACTTCATCCTTCCCTCTCCTCGTTTTTCCCTTTTTTCTTGTTCCCTCCACTTCTGCCGTGTATATTCCGTTAGTAATCTTCTCTTCACTCATCCTCTCCATACGTCCAGACTATTTCAACACACCCTCTTCAGCTCCCTTATACATATTAGTCTTACTACTGCACTTCTCTCTTACCCTGACGTTTCTGATTTGGTACAACCTCATACATTTCATTTCCAACACACCTTCCCTCTTCCGTAGTTTGCCATCTAGGGCCTACGCTTCGCATAAATACAAACCTTCAAGACATATGTACCATAACATTACCATCTTTCTCCTCACAGGCAATGATCTCTCCTTCCACACATTTCTCGATTCTCCCAGGACCTTCGGCCCCTGACCCACCCTATGATTGATTTTAACTGCTATGATTCCACTCGCTGCCAAGTTCACTCTCGTGTATCTAATGCACTGCACTCCCTCCGGGTTTTCTCCATTCAGACCTACGCTGCTAAACCTAATAGCATAGCTTTACCGACATTTACTATCAGCTTTCTCCTTAGCGACAGAACATGAGCAACAGTCGATCAACGGCTTGTTGTGTACACACGGACTTTTAAGCTGTTACCAATGATGTATCAAAACCAATGCCTATCATCCACAATTTACCAGGGATATGGGATGTTGGCTGGGTTTTATGGGAGTTTGTCAAGGTAGTGGAAGGCTGCCAGAGGTGTGGGAGTCTACCAGGGATGTGGGAGTCTACCAGGGACGTGGGAGTCTACCAGCTCTGGTGGATGATTCAGTTTCAACTTGTAAGAACGTTATGCTCCTAGGGTGGATCTCTGGGTGGGCAATAGAAGCTCCCTGGCTGGTTCTCTGAGGCCCTCAGGGGTGGTCATTAGAAACTCCCAGGATGGGTCTCTGATACCCCCAAGGATGGGCACCAGAAACTCCCAGGGTGGGACTTTGACGTCTCATGGATGGGCATTACTCTTAGAGTGAGCCTGCCATGAATGGAGACCTACTAAGGTACATTGGATGGTTGTGTCTAAGGCCTGGGCATACGAAGATATGAAAAAGGCCGAAAGAATGTTTTAATGTTTGGATACGCGTCTGCACCTGTGGCTGTGAGGTCCATGGTCTTGATGGGCTGTCGGCGTCTGCAGATGTGGGCGAGACTTAACATAGTTATAATGTGCTGTCAAGGGCGGCAAGCTGCAGCCACTGGAGGGAGTTACGAGTGTAGGAGGTACTGGGACATATTGGTGCATTCATTCCTAGTTACAGAGGGAGGTCACTTGCCATGGGCCAGTTTAGTAGCCCTGGGTCGTCGTTCAGTATTCACAAGGGGGTTATAAACACATCATCCGCTGAGGAATAACTGCGCAGTGAGCAAGAATGACGTTAGACTGACAACGATGAATAAACTCACACGTGAATGATAATGCTCTGACAAGACATTACTACTTTCCTTCTCTCTCTCTCTCTCTCTCTCTCTCTCTCTCTCTCTCTCTCTCTCTCTCTCTCTCTCTCTCTCTCTCTCTCTCTTCTCTCTCTCTCAATCATTCAGATTATCTCTTTCTTTCTCCTCTCCATCATTCCCCTGCTTCATCTTTCCGTCTCTCCGACTCGCCTACCACGTCAGAGTGACCTGACACCTGAGGCTGCACATAGTGTTCACGAACCATCATCTCCTCCCCTGCATACCAGACGTTAGTTCCTCCTGGAAGGTCGCGATCCACAGTAATGTTGTCTGCCGTATACTCGAGAACTACCTGCCACTTTACTGCCCCATCGACTTGCATAAACCTCGTTATGTGTCGACGACCAAAACATTGTAGGATTTTCGACGACTGCAGGAACAAAAGATCTTAAAATACTCGTTGTTTTATTCAGTCAGGCTCATAGGAAATCCAAGTCGAGTCCTGTGGTGTTTTTGGTCTGCGTCTAGCTAGGAATGTGTTCAGTTTGAGGTTGACAGTGGTTTGTTGATGACGCTGATTGACATTAATTCACGATGGGTGGAGGTGTGACTGACACGATGATCGCAAAGACAATGGTTCGAAAGACAGACCAACTGACGGACGAGAATCTTTACCAGGGAGACAATAAAGAAACGCACAAGAAGAGCCAGTGTGTGGTGAGGATTTATTACCATGCATAACGTCTTGCACCATTATCCTGAGGCATGCCCACCTTGCCTTGACCTTAAACCTCTGACCTCCAGAATCTAACCACGTGAAGAGTGTTTCATGTAGGATATGCTGGTAAAGGGTTTGACCCACATTCGTTAAAACTCATCCCTAAAAATGATGTACATTCGCCATTTCGTAGCATGTTAGTGCACGAGACCTTGTGACCATGAGTGCAGAACCTCCCGACGTCCAAGACTGGATCAGCCGCGTAGTTATCTCTGTGTTATCTTCGTCAGATGTTTGGTCCGCCTCCAGTCATGAGACACAGTGTGCGCGGAAGGCCAGGACATACGCGCGGGATCACTCACATACGTGTGGACGGGAACGACCCAGTATACGACCCTCAGCGAGTTCCTGACGTGTATTTACGAACGCTGGACGTCTCCACCCAGGCAGGGCGGTCACAATGAACTCCAACCCGGCCCTCTGGTGGAGGCGAGGGGAAGGGTTGGGAGGCATCACTCTCGCCTGTGGCTTCACTTTATATCTGGGAGGGGTGGGAGGGACTGTTGTCTGCAGCAAGATGCCACAAGGCAACACCCGGACACTGTCCAACTCACTGACGTCACAGGAGCGCCAGCAAGCAACTGCACGAACGGTCTGGTGCATCACCAAGCAACTGCAGACATGGCGTACTGTGCCGACAAGCAACTGTACCAACAACAAGAGACATTAGCAGGCAACTGCGCATAGGGTGTGAGGTAAGTGGCGGAGTGAACGTGAGGAAGCACCAGCAAGCAACAGGAACGGTATGAGGCATCAGCAAACAACAGAAACGGTATGAAGCACCAGCAAACAACAGGAACGGTATGAGGCATCAGCAAACAACAGGAACGGTATGAGACACCAGCAAACAACAGGAACGGTATGAAGCACCAGCAAACAACAGGAACGGGTGAAGCACCAGCAAAGAACAGGAACGGTAGGAGGCACCAGCAAACAACAGGAACGGTAGGAGGCACCAGCAAACAACAGGAACGGTAGGAGGCACCAGCAAACAACAGGAACGGTATGAGGCACCAGCAAACAACAGTAACGGTATGAAGCACCAGCAAACAACAGTAACGGTATGAAGCACCAGCAAACAACAGGAACGGTATGAGGCACCAGCAAACAACAGGAACGGTATGAAGCACCAGCAAACAACAGCATCAACAGTACGAAACACCAACAGACAACAGTATCAACAGTATTAAGCACCAGCAGACAACAGAAGTAACAGTATTAAGCACCAGAAAACAATAACATCAACAGTATTAAGCACCAGCAAACAATAACATCAACAGTGTGAGACACCAGCAAACAACAGCATGAAGTACCAGTAGACATCATCATCAATAACATGACCACATCATCAGTCATGAGGTTCTGAATCTTATACTAAACTGATGAAAAAAAAAAGACATCTCACCTACGAGGCAGCACTACTGGTTCCCAGCACAGGTGGCGCTGACGATATGTTTCGTTTATGTTCGCTGAGACGACACTGGCAGCTGAGGCCCTAATCAAGGCCATCCCATTATATATATATATATATATATATATATATATATATATATATATATATATATATATATCCTAACCAACCTCTAGAGGTGGATGAACAGCTGGGTTGACTGTGTGTGTATATATATATATATATATATATATATATATATATATATATATATATATATATATATATATATATATATATATGCAGTAAGCCTCGAGCACGACAGTTGTGTCTCCCAGCAAGACGATAAGAGACACCCCCAAAGCACGACCATTGAACACGACGATCACGACCTTCGAACATTACGGTACGCCACCTTGAGGACGACGGTACGACCCTGGTGTGTCTGATGACCTGGCTCATGTCCGCTGTATGTCCTAAAGATACGGAGGCAACAAATGACTACAGAGTTACGGATCGGTTCACAAACAAAGATCCCAACCCGTGTCTTCTAGTTTCTTGGTGTCATTAACGTCTGCTGTCGATATTCTAGTAAAACATTTAATCTTTCTGACGGTCAACTCTTCCGTTCCACATTACTGACATCCATCTCGGTAAATCCCTTTATGCGTGCATTTTTTTTCTTTCTTTCAAAGTTTTTCTCCTGTTCGCGAAACTCATTGCTCATTATGCATATATCTTCGCGTGTGATTCGTTCAACAAGACCTTCCACCACTGTGATGTCTGGACTATATTTCGTGAAGGATTAAGAGATGTTCAAGTGGAAGGTTGGATACATGGCGTGCTGGGGGCGTACCAGTCATAATGGCTCAAGGTTGGGTGTTTGTGTATTATTTACGTGGTTAGTGACGGGGTTCGTTGGTAGGTGGCAGCAGGCGAAGGACGGGTGAAGTGGCGACGAAGTTATATGTTCGGGAGGCGTGGGTGATTTTTCATGTGTTACGGAGAAAGATTCTCAAACTCGTGTTGCTTCGTTTTTTACCCTTGTATGAATTTCCCATGACTTTTCTCCTGTTTATGTATGCACACACACACACACACACACACACACACACTAGACTAAGTAGGTACCCATTTATCGACCAGGCCCGAGGGCAGGATGAACATGAGAGTAGGATGCAGGCAGACTAGCATACCCATGGTTCGATGTCATGCGGGTCTGACCTTGGGCAAGTCCGTGCTAACTCAGGGTTAGGAACCCTAACCACTATGTGTGTGTGTGTGTGTGTGTGTGTGTGTGTGTGTGTGTGTGTGTGTGTAAAGAATCTTACAATAACAAACGTGTTTATATTTCTTTAAGTATATGTTAGAACAAGAGCTTATGTATATACATAAGAAACCCTTCTATGGAGCTCCCGCAGCACCGCATGCGGGAGCGGGGGAGTGTGGGTCCTTTTGGAACAAGGAGCGCAGCAGGCAGGGTGAAGCCCTTGTTGACAGCGAAGAATCGGGGGTAAGCGCCTCTTGTTCTTGTCGTCGTCGCTTGGTCCACGCCCCTGGCAAGCGGGTCCTCTTGTCCACAGTGTGACTGTGTGTAACCTTTGCCCATCCGCCCGCTTGCTTCCTGAGTTTAATTTATATATAAATATTATATATAAAAAATTTTTTTAAATATATATATAAATATATATTTTTTTTTTTTTTTTTTTTCCCATCCTTTTTCAAACTTTTTCGCCATTTCCCGCTTTAAAAGGTAGCGTTAAGAAGAAAACGGGCCTTTGGGGGAATTCCTCACCTGACCCCCTCTCTGTTCCTTCTTTGGAAATTAATATAAATTATATATATATTTAAAAAATAAATATATTTTTTTTAAATATATTTTTTTTTTTTTTTTTTTTTTTATCTTTCGCCATTTCCCGCGATGGAGTGCGTTAAGAACAGAGGACGGGGCCCTTTGGGAATACCTCACCGGGCCCCCTTTTTCCTTCTTTTGGAAAAAAAAAAAAACGAGAGGGGGGGGGTTTCCAGCCCCCCCCTCCCCTTCCCTTTTGCCCTTCTACGCAGCGGGGGAAAACGGGGGAAGTATTCTTTCTCCCCTATCCCCAAAAATTTTTTTTTTATTTAAATATATTAATTTTTTATATATTTTTTTATATTATTTATTGTGTTGTGGTGTGTCGTGTGTGTGTGTGGTGTTGTGGGAGGAGTTGCCAGTAACTGCCTGCCACATGGTGGGAATATTTGGTTTGGTTTTGTTCGGGGTTACCGTGGTATTACTCCCTTCGCCCCTTCTAGAAAAGGTTCCCCCTCTACCATGGTTTTTCGATGATTTCTCACTCCACTGGTATATGATAGTGTCTCACCCCCATGGTTAATGGATTGCCCACTCCCAGGGGTATACTGTTATTGCCCATCCCACTGAACTGTGTTGTCCCCTCCCACGGGTTTACTGATAGTCGTTCACTACCACTGGTTTACGTTAGTTCACTCCCACGGGGTATACTGTGATTGTTCAAAAACCAGGGTTAATGATGATTGTTCCTAAAAAAAATGGTTTATGTAGTCGTCTCCTACCAAAGGGTATACTGATGATTTCTCACCCCACGGGTATACTGATAGTGGCTCCTACCCTTTTTATACTGAGTATTTCCCTTCCACGGTAACGATGATTTTTCTATAAATGGTAACGATGTGCTCACTACCAGGTTACTGTGATTATCCATACCAGGGTATACGATAGTCGTTCACTCCAGGTATATGATGATTATCTCATCCCTGGTATACTGATTAGTCTCTCACCACTGGTTACTGATGATTGTCTCCTACCAGGTATATGAGTGCTCACTCCAGGGTAAGAGATTATTCATCCACTGGTATACTGTGTTGTCTCACACCCTGGTTTTATGAGATTATTCACTCCACGGGTATACTGATGTCGTCTACTACCACGGTTTTACTGATAGTCGTTCACTCCCCAGGTATCTGATGTTTGTTCACTCCACTGGTTACTGTTAGTCGTCTCACTCCCATGGTATATGATGATTATCTCTACCATGGTATATGTATCGTCTCCTACCACTGGTAAAAATGATGATGTTCTCTACCACTGGTATATGATGATTGTCCACTCCAGGTTATGATAGTCGTCTCATCCCATGGTATACGATGTTTCTCACTCCCCTGATATATGAGATGTCTCCTACCATGGTTATGATGATTGTCTATACCACTGGTATACTGATAGTCGTTTCACCCCACGGGTTATGTGTTTCTCCTACCACGGTATATGTGTTTGTCTCTCCTGGAAAATGATGATTGCTCCTACCATGGTATATGATAGTGTCTCATACCAGGTACTGGATTGTCTCATACCACGGTTACTGTGATTGTCTCACTCCAGGTATACGATGATTGTCTTTACCAGGGTATATGATAGCCCCTTCATACCATGGTATATGATGATTGTCTACTACCACGGGTATACTGATGATTTCTACCCCCGGGTTAAAATGATGTTTTATCCACACCACTGGAATGATGATTTTTCCACTACCCTGGTATACTGATGATTTCTCACTCCCATGGTTACTGATGATTATCTACTCCACTGGTTACTGATGATTGTCTCACTACCATGGTATAGTGATTGTCTCCCCCAACGGTATATGATGTTATCTCACTACCACTGGTTACTGTGATTATCTCACTCCCACTGATTATGATGTTTGTTCACTCCCACGGGTATACTTTTGTTGTCTCACACCCACTGGATATGTGTCTCTCCTCCATGGTATATGATTTTTGCCCCTTTTTAAAGGGTTTTAATGATTTTGTCTCACTACCATGGTAACTGTGATTTCTCACACCACGGGTATATGTATCGTTCACTACCCGGGGATATGATGATTGTTCACCCCATGGTATATGATTTTTGTCTCACTACCAGGGAAAATGATGATTGTCCACTCCACGGGATCTGATAGTCGTCTCACTCCCACTGGTAACTGATGATTGTTCACTCCCACTGGTATCTGATGATTGTCTCACTACCATGGTAATAAAAGTCGTCTCCTCCACTGGTATACTATGTTGTCTCAAACCATGGTATACTGTATGTCTCCTACACTGGTATACTGATATGTACTCACTCCCCAATGGTATACTGATGTTGTCTCACAAACCACGGGTATACGATGATTGTCTCACTCCCACTGGTATATGATGTGCCCCTTTTACCACTGGTTTTACTGATGATTGTCTCATCCCACTGTATTACTATATTGTCCCCCCCCCCCCCCCCCCCCCCCCCCCCCCCCCCCCCCCCCCCCCCCCCCAAAAAAAAAAAAAAAAAAAAAAAAAAAAAAAAAAAAAAAAAAAAAAAAAAACCACGGTTAAACTGATGTTTTCCTCTACCACGGAAAAACTAAGTTTTCTCACTACCACTGTAACGATATTCTCACTACCAGGGTATACTGATGATTTCTCACACCACGGTATCTGATGATTTCTCCTACCACGGGAAACTGATGATTGTCTCACTCCCACGGGTATACTGAATTTCCCTACTACCACGGGAAAAACTGATGATTGTTCCTCCCACTGGTAAACTGATATTGTTCAAATGTAACGATGATTGTCTATAATGGTTAAAAGAGTCTCATAAAAAGGGTAACTGATGATTGCCCCCATACCACGGGTAAACTGATTGTTTTGTCTCCCTACCATGGTAACTTTTATGATTTTCACTACCACGGGTATACTGGTTCTTCACCCTCCACGTAAAACGTTTATGTCCCACCCTTTTAAGGTTTTCCCTACCACGGGTAAACTGAAATTTCACACCCTGGTAACTGAGTGCTCACTACCCTGGAACTGATTATCTCACAACCACGGAACGAAAAATTTCTCCTACCACGGGTATACTGGAGATTGTCTCACACCACGGTAACGGATGTCCACACCACGGGAACGATGTTTATCCACACCACGGTTACAAAGTTCCTCACTACCACTGGTATACGAGTTTGTCTCACTACCACGGTATACTGATGATTGTCTCACTACCACGGTATACTGATAGTCGTCTCACTACCACTGGATACATAGATTTCTCACTACCACTGGTATACTGATGAATTATCGGTACTGAGTGTCTACTCACTGGATTACTGATGATTGTCTCACTACAACTGGTATACTGATTTGATTGTCTCACCTACCCTACTGGTATACTGATGATTCGTCTCACTACCACTGTGTATACTAATGATTGTCTCTCTACCACTGGTAACTGATGATTGTCTCACTACCTCTGGTATACTGATGATTGTCTCACATCCACTGGTATACTGGATAGTCGTCTCACTACCACTGGATACTGATGATTGTCTCACTACCACTGGTATACTGATGATTGTCTCACGACCCACTGGGATACTGATGATTGTCTCTCTACCACTGGTATACTGATGATTCGTCTCACTACCACTGGTAACTGATGATTGTCTCACTACCACTAGGTATCCGGATGATTTGTCTCACTACCACTGGTAACTGAAAAGTCTGGTCTCACTACCACTGGTATACTGATGATTGTCTCACTACCACTGGTATACTGATGATTGTCTCACTATCACTGGTATACTGATGATTCGTCTCAACTACCAAACTGGTATACTGATGATTGTCTCACTACCACTGGTATACTGATGATTGTCTCACTACCACTGGTATACTGATAGTCGTCTCACTACCACTGGTATTACTGATGATTGTCTCACTACCACTGGTATACTGATGATTGTCTCACTACCACTGGTATACTGATAGTCGTCTCACTACCACTGGTATACTGATGATTGTCTCACTACCACTGGTATACTGATGATTGTCTCACTACCACTGGTATACTGATAGTCGTCTCACTACCACTGGTATACTGATGATTATCTCACTACCACTGGTATACTGATGATTGTCTCACTACCACTGGTATACTGATGATTATCTCACTACCACTGGTATACTAATGATTATCTCTCTACCACTGGTATACTGATGATTGTCTCACTACCACTGGTATACTGATGATTGTCTCACTACCACTGGTATACTGATAGTCGTCTCACTACCACTGGTATACTGATGATTATCTCACTACCACTGGTATACTGATGATTGTCTCACGACCACTGGTATACTGATGATAGTCTCTCTACCACTGGTATACTGATGATTGTCTCACTACCACTGGTATACTGATGATTGTCTCACTACCACTGGTATACTGATGATTGTCTCACTACCACTGGTATACTGATGATTGTCTCACTACCACTGGTATACTGATGATTGTCTCACTACCACTGGTATACTGATGATTGTCTCACTACCACTGGTATACTGATGATTGTCTCACTACCACTGGTATACTGATGATTGTCTCACTACCACTGGTATACTGATGATTGTCTCACTACCACTGGTATACTGATAGTCGTCTCACTACCACTGGTATACTGATGATTGTCTCACTACCACTGGTATACTGATGATTGTCTCACTACCACTGGTATACTGATGATTGTCTCACTACCACTGGTATACTGATAGTCGTCTCACTACCACTGGTATACTGATGATTGTCTCACTACCACTGGTATACTGATGATTGTCTCACTACCACTGGTATACTGATGATTGTCTCACTACCACTGGTATACTGATGATTGTCTCACTACCACTGGTATACTGATGATTATCTCACTACCACTGGTATACTGATGATTGTCTCACTACCACTGGTATACTGATGATAGTCTCACTACCACTGGTATACTGATGATTGTCTCACTACCACTGGTATACTGATGATTATCTCACTACCACTGGTATACTGATGATTATCTCACTACCACTGGTATACTGATGATTGTCTCACTACCACTGGTATACTGATGATTATCTCACTACCACTGGTATACTGATGATAGTCTCACTACCACTGTATACTGATGATTGTCTCACTACCACTGGTATACTGATGATTGTCTCACTACCACTGGTATACTGATGATTGTCTCACTACCACTGGTATACTGATGATTGTCTCACTACCACTGGTATACTGATGATTGTCTCACTACCACTGGTATACTGATGATTGTCTCACTACCACTGGTATACTGATAGTCGTCTCACTACCACTGGTATACTGATGATTGTCTCACTACCACTGGTATACTGATGATTGTCTCACTACCACTGGTATACTGATGATTGTCTCACTACCACTGGTATACTGATAGTCGTCTCACTACCACTGGTATACTGATGATAGTCTCACTACCACTGGTATACTGATGATTGTCTCACTACCACTGGTATACTGATAGTCGTCTCACTACCACTGGTATACTGATGATTGTCTCACTACCACTGGTATACTGATGATTGTCTCACTACCACTGGTATACTGATAGTCGTCTCACTACCACTGGTATACTGATGATTGTCTCACTACCACTGGTATACTGATGATTGTCTCACTACCACTGGTATACTGATAGTCGTCTCACTACCACTGTATACTGATGATTGTCTCACTACCACTGGTATACTGATGATTGTCTCACTACCACTGGTATACTGATAGTCGTCTCACTACCACTGGTATACTGATGATTGTCTCACTACCACTGGTATACTGATGATTGTCTCACTACCACTGGTATACTGATAGTCGTCTCACTACCACTGGTATACTGATGATTGTCTCACTACCACTGGTATACTGATGATTGTCTCACTACCACTGGTATACTGATGATTATCTCACTACCACTGGTATACTGATGATTGTCTCACTACCACTGGTATACTGATGATTGTCTCACTACCACTGGTATACTGATGATTATCTCACTACCACTGGATATACTGATGATTGTCTCACTACCACTGGTATACTGATGATTATCTCACTACCACTGGTATACTGATGATTGTCTCACTACCACTGGTATACTGATGATTGTCTCACTACCACTGGTATACTGATGATTATCTCACTACCACTGGTATACTGATAGTCGTCTCACTACCACCGGTATACTGCTGGTTGCCTGTGCTCAGACCAGACTCAATCTCCATTACATCTGATTCTCATAAGGACAACAATGCACGTTGATCCAGTTACAAGGAATACAAAACCCTAGCAACTGGTTCGATCCCACCGAAACCTATAGATTTTGTTTGATTAAAGTACATGTCCTTACGTGTTAAGTGTAGATAAACGTTAATCATATTAAATACCTGAAAAACTGATAAACTAAGAAAAAGATAAAGACTTCGTGCCGTGCAAAATCATCAGAAATTATTACATGTACATTACAGAGATCTCTAAAGACATAGTTTCTCCACACACACACACACACACCAACGTTGGTTGATTTCGTTGATCGTATGGCTTAGGCCACATGCACACTGTGAGTGTATGTGGCTTTAGAATTGTCCTTAAATACCTGAGGAAAGGGTTTAGAGCTTTCCTGTTGATGGATGTAGCTTGGCGTTGACGGACTCAATGACCCTGGCAGTTGCTAGGCCTAAAATCTTAGCCCAGGTTACCAACCAGACACCCATAACTTATCTAATATTTGTTTACAGTGTGTCTAGCGTGTGGGACGAATTCTGGCTCAGCTGATGTATACCATATAATCCAACAACGTCTTGAGACATTGTCGTAACTAAAATTACATAGAGGTCTCAACTGTATTATAAATGCGTTAGCTGTCTCTCGACATGGCAACCGGCTCCGCACCCGAGTTGGCAACTGTGGGGGTAAAACATGATGGGATAATGTCTCACTCCAAGTGTCATGGAGAAGAGAGAGAGAGAGAGAGAGAGAGGAGAGAGAGAGAGAGAGAGAGAGAGAGAGAACTCACGAATTCACATACGACAGACAAGGGGTGTGCTCCGTTCTCTCCATTCTGTGCAAATAGGTTATTACACGCCGAGTATTACATGTCGTTATTTTAGGGTGTTTTCGCTCCCGTTACCTCAAAGTGGGTCACTGGTGGCAACACCTGAGGTGGGTGGGGACCTGGAAGTTGGTGCCAGACCCACCATAGTAACGTCAGGGGAAGTCTATCCCTGGGCCTTGGGGTTGGGGGGACCACAGTATTGATATATATGTATGAGTTCCCACAATAGTTACATGGACGTGTGCATTGGACCCAGCCTGCAGAGATGGAGGCAGGGTTCACATTAATGACACCAGAATGGAAGGAGACAATTCTAGATCTGTTGGCTCAAGCTGGGCTGGTTTTTCATCACACACACCCGCCCTCACTCGCTGTGATTATTACCTAGTGGGAAATAGCTTACAGGAATCCGAACGTGAAGAAGATGTAAGGGGTTAACGGTGAAAGAGGCAGACTGTCTGCTGGTGAATGTAAGAGTCGCATTCAACTATATAGACAAGGACATGTTCGTAAAATTGTTCACTACATATATCAGTCCAAAACTAGCTTATGCATCACAAGCCTGGCCACCGAACCTGCAGAAGCGCAGGGATCTGAGCGAGAGGGTACAGAGAAGAGCTACTAAAATGGTACCTGAATTAAGAGAATTGAGTTACAATGAGAAGGAGAGGCTGAGAGGGCTACAGTGCTGTCCACACTGGAGGACAGGAGAGAGGAGGGAGGACCTAATACCAGCCTTCAAGTTGCTAAACCATCTGGATGATCCTAACTGGGCATAGTTCTTCAACAGATGGCATGCCGGAGTAACCAGAGGCTGTAGCAAAAACCTGGGTAAAACCCTGTTAGGAAGGATGTTAAGAAGTGCTGGTGTAGTGTTAAGGCGGTGGATGGCTGGTATAAACTAACCAATGAGGTGGTGAATGCTGGCTGTTGACGAAGGTTTAAAAAGCTTCTTGATGGCAAAGAACGTTCAGGAGACGAAGCCCCACGAGTGTCGACCTTTCTCCTCGTGATGTACAAATAAGTGATAACAAACTGATGACTACTCGTGTAACCATCCAAAATGCAACTTAAACCTTTAGTTTGTGCAGTTTCATTTCATTCATCAAATATTTTGTCTCTAAACTAATGCTTTACTGAATCTGTACGAAATCTTAAGTCAGCAATTCTGAGACATTTTTTACTCTTCCCGTTCTTTCTTGACCGGATACTCTGAGTGCTTCAGGAACATCCCAGTTATATAGCACCTTCGTCCCCTTGTTACACTGGGGTCATACCACACCCTCACTCTACGGCTTGCTAACGAATGCAGATTTCATTTCCAGTCTCTTCCTCGAATCATGGAGGATCGTGCTGGTGGCACGTGTGATAACACGTTACCTAGACCACAAATTAAGGCTCCTCTGCTCCACGGTGGCAGATCATTTGAATCGGGAGACAAGAAAAAAAAATGTGGCATAGTTCATAGTGATAGTATGACTGATGATGAGGCATACTGAAGTATAAGGGTGAGGGCACAAGTCTTCGATATTCATCTTATAATTGAACTATAAAGTAACAACGACATATGGGCATCTATAGATTGACCAATATAGACTGAAAACCGAATTAAACAATTCTTCAAAGACTATTGAATCGCAGAAAGTTATAAATTCTTATAACTTGAAGTGTAATATCAGCAGTACTGAAAAAAAAATGATGGCTCCAACTCCGTGTGGCGGCACGTGAGGAAGACACGGTGTGTGCGGCCATGTGTGAGGTAGTCTGGGGCCCCACAGAGGAGGGAAGCCGGGAGTAACGGGCGGGGCAGACCTGATGCCCTGGGCCACGCGCACGACCCACCACGGATGCAACACGTGACGCCACACACCCAGCCGAAGGCCACCCAACCGTCAGGATGGTCGTACCTACTTCTCGAGTCCAGGAAGCCTGTGGCATCCGAAGTGGTAGAGGATGTGTGGATCAGGTGTTTACTTTGAGGAATGTATATGAGAAATAGAGAAACGTTTGGATTTGTATATGGCATTTATGGATCTGGAGAAGGCATATGATAAGGTTGATAGAGATGCTTTCTGGAGAGTCTTAAGAATATGTGGTGTGGGAAATATGCTGCAGGAAGCAGAGTTTTTCTCTTTTTTTTCTTTATCAAGGGTGTAAGCCATGTATACGAGTAGGAGGAGAGGAGAGTGAATGGTTCCAAGTGGAAGTTGGTTTGCGTCACGGCTGTGTGATGTCACGAGGGTTGTTTAACTTGTTTATGGATTGGGGTGGTGAAGGAGGTCAATGCAGGCATCTTAAAAGAGGGGTGAGTATGCAGTTTGTTGGGGAGGAGAGGGTCTGGGAAGTGTCAGTCGTTGTTTGTTGATGATACAGCACTGGTGGTAAATTCGAATGAGAAATTGCAGAAGTTGGTGACTGAGTATGGAAAAGGTATGAAAGGAAAAAGTTGAGAGTGTATGTGAATAAAAGCAAGGTTATTAGGTTCAAGGGACAATTTAGTTGGGTTGTAAGTTTGAATGGAGAAAAACTGAAGGAAGTGAAGTGTTTTAGATATCTGGGAGTGGACATGATAGCAAATGGAACCATGGAAGTGACTCAAACGGTGGGGGAGGGGACGAAGGTTCTGAGAGCGGTGAAGAATGTGTGGAAAGAGAAAACTTTATCTGGGAGGACAAAAAATTGGTATGTTTGAAGGAATAGTAGTTCCAGCAATATTATATGGTTGCGATGTATGGGCTATAGACAGGGTTGTGCGGAGGAGGGTGGATGTGTTGGAAATGAAATGTTTGAGAATATTTGGTGTGAGGTAGTTTGATTGAGTAAGTAATGACAGGGTGAGAGAGATGTGTAGTAATAGAAAGAGTGTGGTTGAGAGAGCAGAAGAGGGAGTGTTTAAATTGTTTGGACACATGGAGAGAATGAGTGAGGAAAGATTGACAAAAAGGATATATGTGTCAGAAGTGGAGAGAAGGAGAACTGGGAGACCAAATTGGATATGGAAGGATGGAGTGAAAAAAAAAAAAATGAGCGACCAAAGCTTGAACATGCAAGAGGGTGAAAAACGTGCACGGAATAGAGTGGATTGGAACAATCTGGTGTACTAGGGTCCACGTGCCGTCCATGGACTGAACCAGGGCTTGCGAAACGTCCGGGGTGAATTAAGGAAAGGCGTGTGGGGCCTGGATGTGGATAGGCAGCTATGGTTTCAGTGCATTACACATGGCAGCTAGAGAATGGATGTGAGCGAATGTGGTCTTCTTTTCTTTCTCATCTGTTTCCTGGCGCTTTTTCGCTGACGCGGGGGGCGACGATTAAGTATATGAGAAAAGAAAAAAAATGCTTAAAACTTTCTTTTTTTTCTTTCATGTATTTATGCTGTTTCCTGAAGTGTTTTAGATATCTGGGAGTGGATCTGTCAGCGGATGGAACCATGGAAGCGGAAGTGGATCATAGGGTGGGGGAGGGGGCGAAAATTTTGGGAGCCTTGAAAAATGTGTGGAAGTCGAGAACATTATCCCGGAAAGCAAAAATGGGTATGTTTGAAGGAATAGTGGTTCCAACAATGTTGTATGGTTGCGAGGCGTGGGCTATGGATAGAGTTGTTCGCAGGAGGATGGATGTGCTGGAAATGAGATGTTTGAGGACAATGTGTGGTGTGAGGTGGTTTGATCGAGTAAGTAACGTAAGGGTAAGAGAGATGTGTGGAAATAAAAAGAGCGTGGTTGAGAGAGCAGAAGAGGGTGTTTTGAAATGGTTTGGGCACATGGAGAGAATGAGTGAGGAAAGATTGACCAAGAGGATATATGTGTCGGAGGTGGAGGGAACGAGGAGAAGAGGGAGACCAAATTGGAGGTGGAAAGATGGAGTGAAAAGGATTTTGTGTGATCGGGGCCTGAACATGCAGGAGGGTGAAAGGAGGGCAAGGAATAGAGTGAATTGGAGCGATGTGGTATACAGGGGTTGACGTGCTGTCAGTGGATTGAATCAAGGCATGTGAAGCGTCCGGGGTAAACCATGGAAAGCTGTGTAGGTATGTATATTTGCGTGTGTGGACGTGTGTATGTACATGTGTATGGGGGGGGTTGGGCCATTTCTTTCGTCTGTTTCCTTGCGCTACCTCGCAAACGCGGGAGACAGCGACGAGGTATAAAAAAAAATATATATATATATATATATATATATATATATATATATATATATATATATATATATATATATATATATATATTATCCCTGGGGATAGGGGAAAAAGAATATTTCCCACGTATTCCCTGCGTGTCGAAGAAGGCGACTAAAAGGGAAGGGAGCGGGGTGCTGTAAATCCTCCCCTCTCGTTTTTAATTTTCCAAAAGAAGGAACAGAGAAGGGGGCCAAGTGAGGATTTCCCTCAAAGGCTCTGTCCTCTGTTCTTAACGCTACCTCGCTAACGCGGGAAATGGCGAATAGTATGAAAAAAAAGAAAAAAAAAAAAAAGGATCACAATTTTTCGCGTGATCATGTATAACCGTATGAAACACGATAAGTTCCCAAGTGCACTTTCGTGTAATCACGAAAGTGCACTTGGGAACTTATCGTGTTTCACTTTCCCCGTGGACTCATAGGAATATATATATAGTATGTGGGACTCTTAATAGTGGCGAGGCTACAAATATTCAACACAGGCCTTCGTGACTTACATTTGCAAATATTTTATTCAAGAGGAAGTTTAGCAGAACTAGAAGTTATAGAAGATGGTTTAGGTAACTGGCAACTGAGGGACGTTCACATTCCACAGTTGTGTATACACCACAGGTGTTAGCTCCTCATATGTGTGGATATATTACAGGTGTTGGAGTTTTGTGAGAATAGATACATCACAGGCATTATCATTTCATACCTCTCAGCATACCAGGCCAGCTCCCCGCCCACCATCAGCAAGTAACAAGACGTTTGTAAAAACTAAAACGTCGATTCTTTTTTTTTTCTCTCTCTCTCTCTCTCTCTCTCTCTCTCTCTCTCTCTCTCTCTCTCTCTCGAAATATTTACTTGATCAAATGCCACAATCGTAATACCTCGAGGTACTGGAGTATAAGTTATAATCCTGGTTTAATTTTCTGATGTAGAGCAAAAAGGTATTGGTGGGAGCTGGGTAATTGGCTGTCATGGTTCATGTAGCAATATATATATCTTTCTTTCTTTCAAACTATTCGCCATTTCCCGCATTAGCGAGGTAGCGTTAAGAACAGAGGAATGGGCCTTTGAGGGAATACCCTCACCTGGCCCAATTCTCTGTTCCTTCTCTTGGAAAATTAAAAAAGAATATATATATATATATATATATATATATATATATATATATATATATATATATATATATATATATATACATATATATAGATAGATAGATAGATAGATATAGATATAGGGGCAGGGGTTACCACTTATGTGTTATACTACAGGGACCATAGCTTCAGGAAATAAGGTAAGCGTTAGTAATGAAAGAAGGAACCCTTTGTCGATGACCGAAATATTTTCCTCCGCTTCCCTTTCATCTCTTTAGTTACAAATAAAAATACATGTAATCTATTTGATGGAGAAAAAAAGTAGAGGTTAGGAGATACTTTATGATAAAGCGTAATACAACTGAACATTCTATAACTTGAATTATAAATCGTACAACATTGAGCCGTGAAAGTTCCTTGGAGAAGGGACGTGAACTGCTGTTGCAATTTTCATACTTTTGGTAGACAGCAACACTGAGGCGCTGAAACAGAAAACCGTCTGCTTTCGTCCTTGTTGCCGGGATCCGAGGTTGCTGAGGAAGTATCAGTGGTTGTACTATCTTTAGTTATATTATTGTCATCTGGGTTTCGCTGTTATCGTTAACGCGTGTGGTTCTGTTATTTTCTGCTGTAAGTTTGTCATCCAGGTTCTATCTCATCATCAGTGTTTTGAGTGATATGGTGGCTTCTGTTATTTCTCTTTTAATCTTCTCATAAGATGATTTTGTGTTTGCCATTTACATATTTTTCTTAAACGAGGTCAGTTTAGTTTATGTCTTCTCTCAAACTATTTTCCTTCCCGGTCCATTTTGTTGCACTGAACATTTTGGTCACTTAGAATTACAGTTCTCTCTTTTTCTTGTTACATTTTGCTTTACGTCTATAGAGGAGTAGGTTGTAGTCATTTCCAGGATGTTAGGATCTCATGAATTTGTTTTATATAGTCTAAAAATCTTGAAGAAGTGTTTTGAATAACCAGTAAATAGCAAATCTCATGTGTTGTTATGATTCACTTGTTTCACTGAAGTTCATTGCCGTCAGCAGCTGTTCCCTCTCGTCAGCTGATACAGTATTCTCGATGTTGTCATTCACATTCAGTCTTCTCCACTTTCTTCCCGCTGTATAAAGTTGAAACTGAAGTCTCCAGTCTATGTAAGTGATGTTTTTTCATTTCCTCTGATATAACACTACATTCCTCTAACGCTTTAGGGTGGTCTACAGAGCACAATATCCACATAATATCTTTCATTTTGATATCTATTACGACACGTTCACCAAAACATTGCTTTCAAATTCATAATGTGCATATATTAGCGAGTCTCCCACAGTATATCTCCGCATGGTCTTAATCAGCTTCATTGTCTGTTGTTACACATAGGCAAGTTTTTATGTCGTACATACCAGCACGATAATATTATCCCCTGCACTAGATTGTTCATCTCAGTATTTGAATTTTGGTTCGAGATCTCAGTTATTGTACATTAATTTATAGGTCCTATAGTTTGTCTAACTTTTCTCAAGAAAACATTTCCAAATGGTTTCTGATCAGAGAGAGATAGAGATAGATAGATAGATAGATAGATAGATAGATAGAGAGAGAGAGAGAGAGAGAGAGAGAGAGAGAGAGAGAGAGAGAGAGAGAGAGAGAGAGAGAGAGAGAATCACCAGGACTTGAACGGCGAAATTTTGCATCAAGGTAGGGCTAGTTCTTATCGTTAACTGCAGGAAAATAGAGAATGATTAAGAACGAGTCGTGTAAATCACGTGTCGTCAAGTGTTATGTGTGTGCTGGAGGGATTGTATGTGTGTGTGTGAGCCAGAAAGAAAAGACAGCTGCGTGGGCCAAGGGAGTGGCTCCTGGCATCCACTGAAGTGCTAGCTCACTACGCAGACGTATCTTTCCCTCCCAACACCCAGGCGGGTAGTACCGGTGATATACCTCCCTGGTCGGTGGCTGTCTACGAACCTACCACAGAGAGAGAGAGAGAGAGAGAGAGAGAGAGAGAGAGAGAGAGAGAGAGAGAGAGAGAGAGAGAGAGAGAGAATCATGTTTATAACAATACATGCCAGTAAAATCAGACGATCAACTTTTGGCGAACTGAAGTGTAAACCTCATCGTGTAATGACGTGAAGCGGAAGTGTTGTGTACACAGTGTTCACACCATAAGTATCCATGTTGTAACCCGGTGTCTGGCAGGATCATCATTACTTCACCTCTCTGGCAGTGCGGGTCCGCTCTGTAGCGCTTGGCGACACCTGGCAGGTGTCGACACCAAGGGTGTACAACACTTGGTGGGTGTCGACAACGGGTATACAGCACCTTCCTAGTATGGCCAGAGATATACAACACTTGTGTGCTACGACCAAGGGTGTGTAACACTTGCCAGGTTTGGGCCAGGGGTATGCAACACCTACCAGGTGGGTGTGGGACAGAGGTGAAGAACACACGCCAGGAATCGGTCAAGGACCTGCTACGTTACTGTTGTCGTTTGTATATGCAGGAGAAAAAAAATGAAAGCTCTCGGAAAGGACTAGAAACAGAATCAGGAAGAGAAATAGTGACGAGAAAAGGAATTCTGGCCGGAGTGAGCGCCGGCCGGGGCTTGACCCCGTCTACATAAGTTGGTGTTTACTATTTGTGTGCTACTGGGAGAGAGTTCACACTCGTGCTGCCCCGTCCCATAATAGCCTTATACGTATATACCATGTCTTTACTCCTGTGTATTTATGCACGCACACATCCATAGCCTATGCCAAACAGTAATTTAGCTATTTGTCCAAGGGCGGCTTTACTGTACTGATCAGGCCAACTTGGACTTTCATAGTCGAGTGGAGCTACGTAGACCTGCTGCCTCCGTCAGACTCTGTACACTGGGCTGGCAACACTGGTGTCCTAGGGTGGGAGGTTGGGCTTGCCGGACGTGTGTTACTAACTGCTATAAACCTTTACAATAATAAACCAGCACTGCGCTCTAATATATACCTTGGGTAGGCCTATAGAGCTACAGATACTACACCAGATGAACATATTCAGCTATCCTCTTACACGTCAGTAAAACTAACACTATACATATGTGCACTGTGGTTGTTCTCAGTTTTCTATACTTTCGCTGACGGTTTTCTTCCCTCCCTTTGAATCGCCGAATTAAGTAGGAAAAGTATCTTCGCAAAGACATGAGACTACTGATTAAAGTCCTCGTCGTTCATTTTTTTACTCTTTTCTTCCCCTAGCAACACAGATGGATGCCAAGAATTTAGCAGATGCTGATTTGGGGTATGTGAGATATTGTGGTCAATGAATGCTGGCGGGACACAGGTGTGAACTGCACTTGTGGGTGGGAAGTGTCGTTCGTACAGGTGTTGCAAGAATGGCTTAGTTGGATGTTTAATGGTTCGTGTTGCGGCATGAGAAAGAAGTGGTTAAGTTTACAAGCATAAAACAAATTGTTATCCGTTGTTTCGTAGGGACAACAGTCCAGCAGCAACTGCAAATGAAATGTTGACAAATGAAACTATGCAACAATGTAGTTGCCAGGCTCCACCAGAATGGCTGTTTGGATGGGGAACACCCTCCGTTCAGTTGTATTCGTCCTTTTTTTTTTTGGCGTAAACGCTATTATTTTGACTTAATAACATCAAATGATAACGTTTGCAGGATTCATGAAGTGATAGACAAATGCCATACGTAGGCAGAATGGGATCTGAAAATACACTGGCATTTCGGAATGTCTCGTTACCAGGCGAGAATATTGTAATTCAGACCATAGTCAAATAAAGCATGCCATATCTTTTGAGTACTGTAGATGTGATGATCTGTGTATGTTGAATATAGTTATCGTTGGGTAAGCCCCTAGCTTACCCCATGTGTGTGGTATAATAATTGTAGCTGTATAGTATCTTTCAATGTATAACTGTATATATCCTAACTAGTATACGAATTATGAATACATAAAATAGTTTGAGATCAATAAGTAAATGAATGGTAAAGGATATCCATTTCAAGTGAACGTTGTATGGTCAAAGAAATGTCATCGGTATTTTCACAAGTGAATGTAAACAATTTAGTTTACCCTGGAAACGACCTTGTGTGGAGGGTCGGTCACAGTGGACAGGTCTGTGATATTTCTCAAGATTCTGACGACATCGGTGCGTTCAGGTGCCTTACTGTCCTACTCAAGGGATCACAACTTAGTAAATGTCTGATCTGATTTATCTATCATGACTTAACTTCCGTACGTGTATAGGTTATGATTACAAAAATATTTGTAACGACAACGATTTGTTCCACCTCTGAACTGGAAAAAGGGGAGTCACTGTCACGATAGTAGGATTTTTTTCCGTTTTCAATCTTTTATGATGTCCTCAAGACACCATATCACAAAGCGGGTGACCAGGCAGGTCTACCACCTCACCTAATCGCCACTTGCCAAGTCATTCCACCATCCAGGTCTCCCTCAACATTCCCTCGGGTCATTCCACCAGTCTCCCAGGTCATACTCCATTATCCCTTCAAGTCGTCTCCCCAGCCCTCCAGGTCATCCCGTCTCCCCTCCAGGTCAGTCTGCCCCATCATCAAGCCAGGTCAATGTACCGTACATTTCGTGACTTCAGCATTGAGCGGCAGGACCTGAGGGTTGGGCTGTCTGGCTGGCTGGCTGGTTGGCGTGTTAGACGGCAGGCTGGGTCGTCACGAAGCCTACCCGAGCCTACTGAAGGTGACCTTACTCCCCAAGACCAGTAACGAAGGGGAACTCACTCTCACTTCCACTGCTGAAGGTGACCTCACTCCCCTCGACTACTACTGAAGGTGACCTCGCTCCCCACCACCACTGTCGAAGGTGACCTCACTCCCCTCGACTACTACTGAAGGTGACCTCGCTCCCCACCACCACTGCCGAAGGTGACCTCACTCATCACGACCATTCCTACGGTTGACCTTTGCTTCCTACGACCACGACTGAAGACGACCTCATTTCCCAGGACCATTACTGAAAGTAACCTCATTCCATACGACCCCGGAGAGAGAGAGAGAGAGAGAGAGAGAGAGAGAGAGAGAGAGAGAGAGAGAGAGAGAGAGAGAGAGCAGCGAAATACAAATGCTTTGGAGAGGTCGAGGGTTACGTCAAGAGATTCACCAAAATCCCTGAGAAGAGGAGCAGAGGTGGGTCTCACGGGAGAGGTCGCTAATAGACCCAGCACTGGGGAGGCCGTAATGGTGATTTGAAAGAAAGGAATGGGATCCTAAGTGTTTACAAAGGTGAGTTAGAGAGTTTCAGAGACTGGAAATAATAGAAGTGAAAGCTGTGAGGCTAACTTTAGTTGGGAGGATTAGAACAGTCTCATTTCATAGGGATGAGCTGCATCAAGGCATGCTTCCTAGATGGAGAGTTTGGGTTACAGTGGCGAACTAGGCGAGCAAGGCTGGGAACGGGCTCAGAGACTCGCTCATTTATAATTCAGGGAACTATACCATCTGGCTCGTACGCTTTGTCCACTTGAAGCTGGGAAACCATTCGGAAGACCCCGAGCTTGGAAAATACAGGAGAGGGCATAACTTCAGTGGGCGAGCAAAGGGGAGAAAGACTAGACAATCATACAAAGCATGATTAGAGGAGAATAAGAGACCGAAAACAGTATCTTCACCAGTTGGAGACTTGGCTAGATTCATTAGACAGGAGGAGGAGGAGGAGGAGGAGGAGGAGGAACTGTTGAGTTCAAAAGGTTGTTGAAGATGCTTTGGCTTAAGAACCAGCACGCTTCGTCAACAGAAGATTGTATAACCTGTGTTTGTAAACATTCATGTTTGGAAGTATTCATTATACTACTTAACGTCTGTATACATCTATATAAATGTGTGTATTTATGTATAGATGTTATCATGTTTGTGTGTCTATGTGTGTATACATATGTAAAAATGAATATGAATGAATAAGATTTTAGGCAGCCCTGTGGCCGAGAACACACATACTTAAGTTACTGCAGATATGACAGAGCTGGGACCTTATGAAAGAGGAGAGGTGTCTGTGTGAGTATGTATAAGAATGCGTCTGTGATGAAGTACTTACGCCATTCACTACTTAAGTCACCCCCCACCTCTCTCTCTCTCTCTCTCTCTCTCTCTCTCTCTCTCTCTCTCTCTCTCTCTCTCTCTCTCTCTCTCTCTGTACGATCACGTTCCACATTGACCAGACGTACCTGGTGAAACCTGGGAATTTAGAGATCAAAGTTTTCGTCACTGTTGTACAAATATACAAAAAAAAAAAAAGTTCCTACCTATTAATCACGAGCATTTATATACAGCTTTTATATAACGGTTGATGGATGAGCGAGGAGTGTGGTACGCTCTCGCCCATAAGTTTAATTGATGAAGCAGATGAATGCGCTTGTCACGCGGCCGCCCAGCAAGTCAGCAGAGGCATTATTATAATTGGAGTCCAATGTGTGTGTGTGTGTGTGTGTGTGTGTGTGTGTGTGTGTGTTGGCAAGGCCGCTCTCTGACGTAGGTTGCAGCTGCTTCAAGTTGAGGGTAGGAAGGTGGGGCTGCTCCAGGCGAGGACTTTTCCCGCCTTAAATAATGATGATATGAATGATGTGAATTGAACTGACTGCAGTGAAAGGGTCAAGAACTATACAATCATAATACAATACTGTATAAGTTATGGAGTTATAAGTTATTGAGGGAGGGGATGGTTGTTAAATTAATATACGACGCAAATTTAGTTCGCAGGTTATTATGTAATCTGGTGATTCTGGGTGAATGGAATAGAGCTGTTCTTGTAGCAGCTTTTACGAGCACGATGTCGTTGTGGTGTCGACCTACAACTCGGGGAAGAGGGATCTCAGATAGCAGGTGGCGGCGGTAGCAAAATGATACGGTCATTTTTTTTCTCTCTCGAACTATTGGGTTGAGATGAATTGTAATATATATATATATATATATATATATATATATATATATATATATATATATATATATATATATATATATATATATATATATATATATATATATATACACACACATATATAGTGTGATCAATATGATACAGGAAAAACATGCCTCAGTCATATACATCTCAGGTGGAAAGAAACTAGAGTATGAGAAACATAATGAAGAAACTAACCAGAGCTCACGTGTTTGTATACTTAATCTCAGGGGAAAGAAGGATGTTTCATAACGGTCAGTCCTCGTATGGTCAGTCTACATACAGAAACTATGGGAAGCTGCAGCCTGGCGCATACCATACATGTTCTTGAGTTAATTCAGTTGCAGAGAGCCTAGCTGTCCTGAGTCAATGAAAGACGTAGAAACAATATCTTGAAGGTCCGACGATGGTATTATCGTGTTCTTTCTGGCGCAATTTTATCGGCCAGAGTGACACCGAGAAGGTTGGTGGACTGGGCAACACAGAGGAGGCTGAGTCTCCACGAGACGGTGGGCTGTGAGACATGGTTGAAAACAAGGCTGACGTGAATGACTACGGTCGTGGTTTTGGTTGATACTGCTCTGGTTATGGAGGCTTTTAAGGGCGTTCTTGAGTGTAATGTATACGGTGATAATGGCAGAGTCATCGACTTATCCCCATGGAGTAGGCCCATCCATCAGGACATCATACAGGCGAGGAAACACAAGGATCGTGTCACTAGTGCCCCTATGGGACGCCACAGGTGAGAGGGTGGAAGGGGCTGACCCTACGGGAAAACACAGCCCTGACTGTGTTCAGAGAGTAGGTCAGAAAGGCATGAGATACTGTAGCCAGCCCGCAGGCCGAGTGTGACGGCTTTGTTGTAAAATCATGTTATGAGTGAGCAGGTCGAAAGCTTTGATCCAGTTAACGAAGGATGGTCGCAGTAGGGGGGGGAAAAAATGACGAGAAGGTTGTGGAAGGTGTGTGTGTGTGTGTGTGTGAGTTGGGCGGGCTGGGGCGTGGACTCACGAGGCAAGGCAGTTGCTGTGCATCATCTGTGGCACAGATGATGCCAAATTGAGGCGTACGTCAACTGACGTCACCAAAGTTGTGTATGGCTCGTGATGTTCTCCCATCTCACCCCCTCCACCCTTTATTTCCCCCCCCCCCCAAACATACAACCTCTCCATCTTCGCACATAACAACACTTAACTCACATGACTCGTTCTTCGTAACTATAGGTCTTCATGCGCTGCATGCTTGCCCAGCCATTTGAAAAAATCTCTCTTCATTCACTTATGATCGCATTTTCGGACGCCCCTGCTTCCAAGGAGTCTGTCTGGTGAAGCGATGCTAACACGGCAGGTTGTCACTCATACTCACTTCCCGTCCTATATTCTCTACGATTGTTGATCTTCGTAACCAAGACACACACTGTACTTCCTCCGCCTATGTCATCAGATAGCTTACCTTAGTTGTCAAGTCGTCTGTGTCATTCGTCACCACTTCCGCGCCTTTACTGTCTATCATCCTATGCTTTATTTCTTCTCCCCCTCACGTTCTGCCGTCCGTCCTAGATGGCTCAATACCCTCCCTTCAATGCTCGGTCTTCCATGACAGTATGGCGTGTGGATGTTTGTTACACGTATCTTTACGCAACGATATCTGTTTATATATATATATATATATATATATATATATATATATATATATATATATATATATATATATATATATACACGGTCGGCCGTGTTTCAAATTCCTCTGCCGTGTTCCCTTTTCTGTGACTTCCAGTTTTTTCACTTTGTCCGGCCCGGCGTATAAAGCCCTTACGACTGTTTACCACTTAACCTGCTCATATGTAGGCAGCTTGCATGGCTTTTCTTGCTTGCCCAATCCCTCATGCATTATATTCTCCTCTTGTCTGCGTGGACAACAAACGCATTTGGTGTCCTATGAACAGCTTTATGTTCGCTGATCCTTTTTTGGCCGTAAACGGCCCCGTTTCTCCATAGTATATGATCGGACATCCAGAACATGGTATGCTATATGCCACATTATCCTTGTTTGTATATTTTACACCTCTTGTTTTCAACACATCACATGTCCTTATCCTGGCGTTGCATTGTAGTTACGTTTATCCCCGTTTTTTTTATAAGTATCTGTCCACATCCGAGGCCTTCCTAGAACTGTGAACTTATATACTAGTTATTTTCCTCTGTTCTGTTCTCGGCCTTCCCTTGGCGCGTTTCCAATAGGCTATTGACGTTCTTTTTGAGATTGATTAACAGTCCTTTAGGATAAAGCAACTTCTTTTGAACGCCAAAGTGATATATCTATTTTCCTCCAATTATTCATAACTGCAAATTTCGGTTGCCCTTAAAAGAACCCAGTAACTACACCAGACTTTGTTCCCCTCGTTAGTGTGCCGATAGATAATGAATAAAATGATGCCTGGTGGTGGTTTTTGCAGTATACTGATAACTTCCACCCATGTCAGATCTCGACACTATCATGTCCCCAAAAAAAAAACGTAATTTCCCATTCTCTTCCTCTTCTATTGTAAATTGTGTGTCTGTGCTGACATTATCAATTCTCTCTCGGATTCATATGCACGGGATCAATTCTGCCTCTGATTCATATTCATGACATCGATCGTGGGCCATGTTGCCACATATGAAAACCCGCAGGCGACATGAAACTATTAAACGAAACTACGATAGAAACTGAATGCCTGTCGTTGCAATATGACTTAAACTGATAGATTGGGTTCATAAGTGGTAAATCAGTAATCGTTAAATGCAAATTTGACAAATCACAGTAAAGCGAAACAACCAAGTATGAACTGTACTGAGTTAACGTTATGTAAGTGACGAAGAAAAAATCGTGTGTATTATACTCTACGATGAGATAGAACCAAGGATACATTGCAGAGAGACTGAAAAAAGGATAAACATAAATTTTAGCCTCAATAGTTAGTACGTTTGTATTCAAGCCAGAGAGATTAGTCCTCACCCTTTAGAATTTACTGGTTCGTCCCCACTCGGAAAAAAAATAGCACTGGCTGGTTACCTATATTTTTCCCATACAGAGAAAATCGTCCTACGAAAACTGTTTAAACTATCATTATTTTAGCTTAGGCAAGAGAGGGTTAAGTAGTGATTCTATTAATGCAGGAGTTCAATACTGTGTATCAAAGTCTTCGATAGTCTTGTTTTAAGCAGCTGCTCCAAACTAAAGCAATCTGATTCTACTCCTAGAAATGTATACAGACTCGAACGCAAGCACTTGACTTGAAAACAGGCAAAATAGTTTTCCATTAAAAGGAGAATCAAACATGAAATGAACCACCAATAACTTAACGAATACCTCGCAACGTTCCCACCACTAACGATAGTTGCGTTAAAAAATAAATAGTTTACAACCAGATCTCCTTCCTTACCCAAATCTAAATCTTTTATTCTCTCCACACTAAGGTTTACGATTCTTATCTCTTCTGCGATCACAGACAGCTTTCGAAAGGAGTCAATGGTGTATTGGTATTCATCTGTGAGGTACGGCAGGCTGATCGATCCATAGCACCTGAGGTGGAGGTGGTGGGTGGTGGGAAGCGGTGGTGTAGGCACGACGACCGCAGCTGTGTGTGTACCAGTGGTTGATGGGACAGGATGTGTTACCGAGACCGGATGGATTATCCTGTGGTACCGAGTGTCTGCATAATACCTTACGTAAGAGTTATTTATATAACTCCTCTTGTGTAATCTTTTATTTGGTTTCTTGTTGTATATATATATATATATATATATATATATATATATATATATATATATATATATATATGGAAGTAAGGGGAGTGGGGGAGGAATGGGATGTATTTAGGGAATCAGTGATGGATTGCGCAAAAGATGCTTGTGGCATGAGAAGAGTGGGAGGTGGGCTGTTTAGAAAGGGTAGTGAGTGGTGGGATGAAGAAGTAAGAGTATTAGTGAAAGAGAAGAGAGAGGCATTTGGACGATTTTTGCAGGGAAAAAATGCAATTGAGTGGGAGAAGTATAAAAGAAAGAGACAGGAGGTCAAGAGAAAGGTGCAAGAGGTGAAAAAAGGGGCAAATGAGAGTTGGGGTGAGAGACTATCAGTAAATTTTAGGGAGAATAAAAAGATGTTCTGGAAGGAGGTAAATAGGGTGCGTAAGACAAGGGAGCAAATGGGAACATCAGTGAAGGGCGTAAATGGGGAGGTGATAACAAGTAGTGGTGATGTGAGAAGGAGATGGAATGAGTATTTTGAAGGTTTGTTGAATGTGTCTGATGACAGAGTGGCAGATATAGGGTGTTTGGGTCGAGGTGGTGTGCAAAGTGAGAGGGTTAGGGAAAATGATTTGGTAAACAGAGAAGAGGTAGTAAAAGCTTTGCGGAAGATGAAAGCCGGCAAGGCAGCAGGTTTGGATGGTATTGCAGTGGAATTTATTAAAAAAGGGGGTGACTGTATTGTTGACTGGTTGGTAAGGTTATTTAATGTATGTATGACTCATGGTGAGGTGCCTGAGGATTGGCGGAATGCGTGCATAGTGCCATTGTACAAAGGCAAAGGGGATAAGAGTGAGTGCTCAAATTACAGAGGTATAAGTTTGTTGAGTATTCCTGGTAAATTATATGGGAGGGTACTGATTGAGAGGGTGAAGGCATGTACAGAGCATCAGATTGGGGAAGAGCAGTGTGGTTTCAGAAGTGGTAGAGGATGTGTGGATCAGGTGTTTGCTTTGAAGAATGTATGTGAGAAATACTTAGAAAAGCAAATGGATTTGTATGTAGCATTTATGGATCTGGAGAAGGCATATGATAGAGTTGATAGAGATGCTCTGTGGAAGGTATTAAGAATATATGGTGTGGGAGGCAAGTTGTTAGAAGCAGTGAAAAGTTTTTATCGAGGATGTAAGGCATGTGTACGTGTAGGAAGAGAGGAAAGTGATTGGTTCTCAGTGAATGTAGGTTTGCGGCAGGGGTGTGTGATGTCTCCATGGTTGTTTAATTTGTTTATGGATGGGGTTGTTAGGGAGGTAAATGCAAGAGTTTTGGAAAGAGGGGCAAGTATGAAGTCTGTTGGGGATGAGAGAGCTTGGGAAGTGAGTCAGTTGTTGTTCGCTGATGATACAGCGCTGGTGGCGGATTCATGTGAGAAACTGCAGAAGCTGGTGACGGAGTTTGGTAAAGTGTGTGGAAGAAGAAAGTTAAGAGTAAATGTGAATAAGAGCTAGGTTATTAGGTACAGTAGGGTTGAGGGTCAATTCAATTGGGAGGTGAGTTTGAATGGAGAAAAACTGGAGGAAGTGAAGTGTTTTAGATATCTGGGAGTGGATCTGGCAGCGGATGGAACCATGGAAGCGGAAGTGGATCATAGGGTGGGGGAGGGGGCGAAAATTTTGGGAGCCTTGAAAAATGTGTGGAAGTCGAGAACATTATCCCGGAAAGCAAAAATGGGTATGTTTGAAGGAATAGTGGTTCCAACAATGTTGTATGGTTGCGAGGCGTGGGCTATGGATAGAGTTGTGCGCAGGAGGTTGGATGTGCTGGAAATGAGATGCTTGAGGACAATGTGTGGTGTGAGGTGGTTTGATCGAGTAAGTAACGTAAGGGTAAGAGAGATGTGTGGAAATAAAAAGAGCGTGGTTGAGAGAGCAGAAGAGGGTGTTTTGAAATGGTTTGGGCACATGGAGAGAATGAGTGAGGAAAGATTGACCAAGAGGATATATGTGTCGGAGGTGGAGGGAACGAGGAGAAGAGGGAGACCAAATTGGAGGTGGAAAGATGGAGTGAAAAGGATTTTGTGTGATCGGGGCCTGAACATGCAGGAGGGTGAAAGGAGGGCAAGAAATAGAGCGAATTGGAGTGATGTGGTATACAGGGGTTGACGTGCTGTCAGTGGATTGAACCAGGGCATGTGAAGCGTCCGGGGTAAACCATGGAAAGCTGTGTAGGTATGTATATTTGCGTGTGTGGACGTGTGTATGTACATGTGTTTGGGGGGGGGTTGGGCCATTTCTTTCGTCTGTTTCCTTGCGCTACCTCGCAAACGCGGGAGACAGCGACAAAGTATAAAAAAAAAAATATATATATATATATATATATATATATATATATTTTTTTTTTTTTTTTTTTTTTTTTTTTATACTTTGTCGCTGTCTCCCGCGTTTGCGAGGTAGCGCAAGGAAACAGACGAAAGAAATGGCCCAACCCCCCCCATACACATGTACATACACACGTCCACACACGCAAATATACATACCTACACACCTTTCCATGGTTTACCCCGGACGCTTCACATGCCTTGATTCAATCCACTGACAGCACGTCAACCCCGGTATACCACATCGCTCCAATTCACTCTATTCCTTGCCCTCCTTTCACCCTCCTGCATGTTCAGGCCCCGATCACACAAAATCCTTTTCACTCCATCTTTCCACCTCCAATTTGGTCTCCCTCTTCTCCTCGTTCCCTCCACCTCCGACACATATATCCTCTTGGTCAATCTTTCCTCACTCATTCTCTCCATGTGCCCAAACCATTTCAAAACACCCTCTTCTGCTCTCTCAACCACGCTCTTTTTATTTCCACACATCTCTCTTACCCTTACGTTACTTACTCGATCAAACCACCTCACACCACACATTGTCCTCAAACATCTCATTTCCAGCACATCCATCCTCCTGCGCACAACTCTATCCATAGCCCACGCCTCGCAACCATACAACATTGTTGGAACTACTATTCCTTCAAACATACCCATTTTTGCTTTCCGGGATAATGTTCTCGACTTCCACACATTTTTCAAGGCTCCCAAAATTTTCGCCCCCTCCCCCACCCTATGATCCACTTCCGCTTCCATGGTTCCATCCGCTGACAGATCCACTCCCAGATATCTAAAACACTTCACTTCCTCCAGTTTTTCACCATTCAAACTCACCTCCCAATTGACTTGACCCTCAACCCTACTGTACCTAATAACCTTGCTCTTATTCACATTTACTCTTAACTTTCTTCTTCCACACACTTTACCAAACTCCGTCACCAGCTTCTGCAGTTTCTCACATGAATCCGCCACCAGCGCTGTATCATCAGCGAACAACAACTGACTCACTTCCCAAGCTCTCTCATCCCCAACAGACTTCATACTTGCCCCTCTTTCCAAAACTCTTGCATTTACCTCCCTAACAACCCCATCCATAAACAAATTAAACAACCATGGATATATATATATATATATATATATATATATATATATATATATATATATATATATATATATATATTTCTTTTTTTTTTCATACTATTCGCTATTTCCCGCGATAGCGAGGTAGCGTTAAGAACAGAGGACTGGGCCTTTGAGGGAATATCCTCACCTGGATCTCTTCTCTGTTCCTTCTTTTGGAAAATTAAAAAAAAAAAAAAAAAAAAACAAGAGGGGAGGATTTCCAGCCCCCCGCTCCCTTCCCTTTTAGTCGCCTTCTACGACACGCAGGGAATACGTGGGAAGTATTCTTTCTCCCCTATCCCCAGGGAAGTATATATATATATATATATATATATATATATATATATATATATATATATATATATATATATATATATATATATATAATATATTATATATATATATATATATATATATATATATATATATATATATATATATATATATATATATATATATATACACGGTTTAATTTTTGATAGGAGTGTTACCGAGCTACTTCCGCAAGAGGTTACACCGTTTGAAAAGTCACCTTTGGCAAGGCTGTATCATTCATAGAAGTAGAGTCTCGTCTTATAACTTCTCACTCCAAAGGCGTCCACATTTCCTTGCTGATGGAAGCAGCTCAGCATTTGAGCTCCAAGCCTCTGGAATTACCTAGGTAATACCATTACGTTCTTAGAAAAATAACAGAATAAAGAATAGTTGGGTGTATGGGTAACCTAGCATTTTTGCCGGTTTATATCCCCTATAAGATACCTCAACTGTCCCACGCGTTGTTTTCAATAGCGTAAAATAGTTGTAGTTATAACAGACACGTATTGGGAGCAGGGTGTAGCCTTCCTTGATGCTCATAGTGAGATCTGAGGACTTGTACTTCATTACTGTATCTACCATTTTCTTGCATGGATAGCAGTCAGTGTTGTATTGCCTTATGTATATAGAGTTCTTCCTCAATGTCCATATGTAAGAGGTTTTGACTTAGTACCAAAATACAAGTGTTTGAAATGAGCCAGAGGTGTGTGGTGAGGTAGGCCTGCTGAGCCAGAGGTTATGTGGTGTGCTATGGTGTTGCTAGGCTCTGTCTTATGCTTTTCCTCTTCTCTACAAACTTATTCCCTTTCTTCAGCAGATAACCAAACGCTCTCACACGCTGATGATTCAACTTTAATATCCATTCTATCTTCTCCTCCTTGGTCCATCATGTTGTCTCTTCATCTTCCTCTTTAAACTCACTTGTACAGGATTTCTCGGTAGGTATGACACAACAATGTTCAGCACTTCTGAACCCTATGTTCTTTCTTTATTCTCCGTCTAAACCCCCTCACGACTATCCCATCTGCTTTTATGGTTCTGTAATTATACAACCTAACAAAAAAGATATAATTGGTATCGCAAGAACATCAGAGTTATCTTGGGAAGCCAATATTACATAATTTTGATAGTTATGTGCCTCTAAGAACTACCCAGCTGCCGGCAGCCTCTACATCAGAGCAAGACGCGCCTGGTGCCTAGGATCATCTACTATATGACATTCGGCTCATCAATCTCCTCCAGGAATTCTGTAGCAAGTGCTCTGACTCCTGCCCCCACGGTAGGGCTCATATGGCATATCGCTACCGCTTTTCTCGAAAAGCAGCTTGAACTTTCGGATCCACAGCCACGCTTTTTACAGAAGCACAGAACAACGGCTTTCACCACTAACTCAGAATATCGGTAACGCCTCCTCCCTTCTGCAGAAGATCCACAAGACCCAGTATCCAGGGCAATTCCCCCTCAGAACACCGGCCTCACCTCTTACACATGGTAGTGGTGACTCAGCTAACTAAAAGCCTGGACGCTACTTCGTGTGGGTCAGCTGAACAGACAGGACACAACAAAACACTTTAACACTTCAGTAAGCTTACGGCAGACAGTATTATAACTTATATATCTCCACATACCTTCCCTCTTCTTCCCAGTATCAATAAAGTGATATGCAACAGTACCTCTTTACTTCTCTCTTTCTTTTTTTAGTGATTTCCTGCCGATAGTAAATTCAAAGTCAGACGTTAGTCTGAGTGTCACCGGCTAAGTACTTAGCGATGTAAAGGAGGTAAACACGCCCTGAGTTAGTGGCATTGGCCCTGTGAGGTTGTGCCGCTCTGTTGGCAACACTTGCAGGCTTAGTGTCATCGAAACTGATCTGGATATCTTACGTAAACCGTAAGTTATCATGAGAGAATAAATTTCTCTCTCTCCAGGTATACGTTTTATGACGATTACTACTCACTGACAGTAAACGCGTAACTCTAAAACAAAGAGTTTATTCCAAAACAGAAGCCACGAAACTTGGCAATTTGTGGCCGCTCTGTGTAGGTTGTGTGAGCGGCGTCGTGCAGCTTCGGCCACCAGATGCGGCTTCAGACCACCTTCCATTTCCTGCCGTAATGATAATTATCGCCTTTTCAATTTTCCACCTTTTGTTGCCACTCAGCCGTAGGAAATTCAATTATCTTATAGTCAGCCTTGGCGGTGGTGAGGGTACTTGTGTCAGAGATGGTGGTGGTGGTGGGTGTTCGTTACGTTGATGATTGTGGTAGTGGTAGTAGTACTAGTGGCTGTCGTGGTGAAGTAGTACTAGTGGTTGTCGTGGTGAAGTAGTACTAAGTGGTTGTCGTGGTGAAGTAGTACTAAGTGGTTGTCGTGGTGAAGTAGTACTAAGTGGTTGTCGTGGTGAAGTAGTACTAAGTGGTTGTCGTGGTGAAGTAATACTAAGTGGTTGTCGTGGTGAAGTAGAGACCGTGGCTGTTGTGGTGAAGCTTCTTAGAGACGTGCGAGATGGGAACTTTGGACCAGCCGCTGAGTACCCCGTCAGTTTATAGACAATATACACAGCGGTATTATACCTGCTCGTCCCCAACCTGATATTGCCTGAAGAGCTTTAAAGGTGAAGTGTTCTCTAGGGCCCGTCTAGCCAGGCAAGGAGCCGGGCCGGTCGGCTCAGCTTTCAGACCAACCGTAATATAGGTAAAGATCTTCTGTGATGCAAACGTTAGCTTAATGAATCATTAGAATAAAAGAAATAAACGTTGGTAGTTGTTGGTGATACTTTATCATTTTGTTTACGTAGTATAATAATAATAATAATAATAATAATAATAATATAATTATTATTATTATTATCATTTTCATATCATTATTATCATTATATTATTATTATCATTATCATTATTATTATTATTATTATTATTATTATTATCATTATTAGGTTCGACGTGAATTTTAGTAGTTTTGATATTCTGAGAAGCAGTGTGATGAAAACCGGACGAATTATGACTGGTGATTGACTACAGTGTTTCCCTAATCTTAGGAAATGGTATATATATATATATATATATATATATATATATATATATATATATATATATATATATATATATATATATATATATATATATAACCAAACAGACAGAGGCAGACCTCTATCGTTTGTCACAAACCTAACGGGAAATGATTGGCTGCAGTTGCTGCAACCTTCCGCTTGTGTATTCCAAGACAACGTGACTGTAACTATATCACATTAGCCATGTTTCACGTTTGAATAATAATGTAAATGACGCACGTTCTCTCTTGTAAAGGCTAAACTTCAAACACTACCACATGGAGAATATTTTGCTAGGAATGCACCGAGGCCATGTGTAGAAGGTGCCCAAAGATTAAAACTGTGTCTGTTGTTGTGATATGCCACCATTGGCTTCCCAGCCTCTCGACGTGTGACCTGGATCATTACGGGGAAAAATTTACAGAATAAACAAGATTCCATTTACACTATGGAGACCAACCGTCGCTGGAATGAGTCCGGCATGATTTGTTTAGACTGGGAAAGACTACTTTCCTGCATATCGGAGCCCTGGATGGTGGCTTTTGTATCATGTACTTTCTGGAGTCCAGTGAGTCACAAGACAGATGTGATGTTGTAATACGAACTACCCCAGAAAATTTGAACTATGTGAGTGTGTGTGTGTGTGTGTGTGTGTGTGTGTATAACATGAGTTATGGAGCGTGTTTGGGATTCTGTAGGAATGTGATGACTGAGAAAGCGATACAGGAACACGGGCGACGTAAGAAATACATCAACGTGTTCTTCGGCGTGGCGCTGTAGTTATCATTGCTGGAGACGGAGACGCGAGTCGTTGCCTGGTCTCGTAGCGATGTAGCAACAGGATGAAGGAAACGTTGTCAGGGGGTTCTCTCGGTTATGCTGCGGGCGGGAAGAGGCGCTGCTGGGGCTCTGCCAGAGGGAGGAGGGAGGGGGTTGCCGTGTTCCGTCGAAGAAGCCCATGTCAAGGTCCTGCAGCGCAGCTGCGGGAGGGACTCTGCTCTTCTCAGGTCGCCTGGTAGATCAGCACGTTTTCAGGCGGTAGCGTGCAGACAGCTTAATGGCCGTAGCTGGACGAAGACATAGTGGCGGTGCTCAGCTCATGAGAACGCCCGAGAGGTTGCGCAAGGCATCCAGGTCCTTCACACCAGGTTGTTACCACTGTTAACACCACGGTGTTGCCGGTCATCATTGGGAGGCCCCATGTGGACTACGACCCTGAGACGAGAAAGAGCTTCGAGGCGATACAAGCGAGAGCGCTGCCACACATCATTACACTCGTATAGTTGAACTGTATCGTCGTGATGACGTGGGTCGTGTCATCAGTCCACCACCAGCGTCAGGTGCGTCGGTGTAGGAATGTCTGAGCTGAGAGGTGCTCCCCTCAAGTCACATAGCGGGAGGGAGAGATTAAAGGTATTAACTCACTGCAACGCAGGCCAGCACAGGCCAGACGTATCAAAAGACATTCAGACGTTGTTTGTTCCCTTGATTAAAGCTGCAGCAACAAACATCACACACACACACACACACACACACACACATCGGCTACTGTCAACACGCACATCGTCCACGAAACACCCATGTTGTGCAGACAGTAATTCCTGGAACTAATTGTTGTGCTTTAATCAAATGTACATGACTATGTACATCTAGTAATATAAGAGATAAATAATACACACACACACACACACACACACATATATATATATATATATATATATATATATATATATATATATATATATATATATATATATATATTCGCCATTTCCAGCGTTAGCGAGGTAGCGTTAAGAACAGAGGACTGAGCCTTTGAGGAAATATCCTCAACTTGGTCCACCATCTCTGGTCCTTTCGGAAAATTAAAAACGCAAGGCGAGGATTTCCAGCCCCCCGCTCCCTCCCCTTTTAGTCGCCTTCTACAACACGCAGGGAATACGTGGGAAGTATTCTTTCTCCGCTCCCCCGTATATAACGATTTCCTCTGAAAGGGTAATAATGATGAGCCAGTCCAGCCCAGGCAGTTTTCGTCCAGTAAACAATCACGTGGTTTAGAGGGAGATTGGCCAAGCAGTGTGTGCCGTGAGTGGCGAAGACGTCATCTGCATTCACATCAGAACCTGCCTCATTCATCAGCTGATTAACAGCTGTTCGGTTAAGGTGCTGCCGGGCGTGGGAGCCTTGTGTGTGTGTGTGTGTGTGTGTGTGTGTGTGTGTGTGGGGTGGGGGGGTGATAATTACATCTATGATCACCTGCGGCCTCACCAGCCTTGGCGGCTCCCCTGACCGTACCTCCTCCCCCCCTACCCTCTACACACACACACACACACACACACACACACACACACACACACACACACACTACCTCGCTGGCTTTGTTCCATCCTAACCTGACCTCAGTTATCCCAGTGTCGGGGTCACTTAGCATTGACTTGTGCTCTCTCTCTCTCTCTCTCTCTCTCTCTCTCTCTCTCTCTCTCTCTCTCTCTCTCTCTCTCTCTCTCTGGCAGTTGGTGGTAGGCAACAACCGACCAAGGTCGTTTACTTCCTCGGTTTCGGGAGGGCTGGTGGCGATGGGGCAGTGTACAGTAGCCGTCAAGTTCCACTCCTTGGCCCAGGTTGTTATCATTTCATTACACCTCATCCACCCGTGTGTTGCTGACGTCAGTCCACAACTACACATTCTCTCCATCTCACACGTTAGCATATATCGACATGTGATTCATATTACTTTTTATTATCACTACATTTTCTTGTGGTGAGCATTACGCGCTAACCTTACCCTCATGGCAAAACCTCGTCATAGATACTTATGCATAGGTACGTACCCTTCCCCTATGACCTACCATGTCTTCAAGAGAGACTGCCGCCTCCAAATCAATTCTAATCTCAGGCTATGGACGATCTACCCAACTATTTTTTTTTTTCCCCTTCTCGATGATTCGCCCATCTTCTAAACCAGAGGAAGAAATCCCCTTTATCTCGAGACTACCAGAACATAATACACCCCATCCCGGGCCACCAGATAGAAACGGTTAAGGTTACAGGATAGATAAACCTAAACCTTCCAGGCTTAACTTCCTGGGAGCCATATCACCAGCAGGGGCCCGCGCTGAATAAGATTCTCCGGTCTATATTGTTTTGGGATTGGGAAACCCATCGGAGAAAACGGAGGAGTCTTTAGAGGGAATCTATTTTAGTTTTGGTGTCCTTCATTTGGTGCTTTATATATATATATATATATATATATATATATATATATATATATATATATATATATATATATATATATATATATATATACCTCGCAAACGTGGGAGACAGCGACAAAGCAAAATAAAATATAAATAATCAAGTGTATGGTCTTTTTCGACCTGCGTTTATAACGACGCTCACGGCCTTAATGACCCAGGCAGGCGATAAACCTAAGGCCAAATCACCAGTCAGTCTTATAATACGAATTCAAATTTCTGTCTTAATGGCCACTGGTCAGGTACGTAGCCAATAAATCCTTCAACATCCACGCGGATACAGGATGTTTCAAAAAGTGGCGTATAAATAATAATAATAATAATAATAATAATAATAATAATAATAATAATAATAATAATAAATGATATTAATCAATCATAATCATTACTATTATTATTATTTTTCATGGTTAGAACACTGGCATGTCAGCTCTGGTGTGAGCATGACGCATTTCCTCCCACCTAATGCCCTATATGTTCGCAATTACTCTGAGATTTCGTTCCTAAGTAGATGAAAAAGCAGACGGTGAGCGTGTGGAATGGCCTCGCAAGACATCGCCGGACCTTACTCTCCTTGATTATAATTTCTGGGGACCTGTGAAGGCTTTTGGTTCTATTGAGACCAAGAACTATCGAGGAACTGAAAGAGAAAATACGACCGAAAATTGACGTGTGTTACCTACCCTACATATTTTATATGTTTACCGGCTTCTGAAATATCCTGTATGTGTGATAATCCACATATGGAAGAGGTCCCGTAACAAGCTGTATGATCATGTAGAACGTACGTATTAAGGTGATCCTGTTCACGACTCTTTTAAGTCATGTAGGTCAGTCGTTCCCTGCAGAATAAGAGGCGACTTGTCACGCGATGTGTTCATTTATTCCCTTCCTGCCCAGTGACCCGACGTACCCGAACAACAACACGAACAGAAGAATGAGTGAAGGCATACAGGTGGAAGAGAGAGAAAATATAGAGATGAGATAAAGTCCCAGATTTGTACCTACCCACTCACTCATATGTTTTATATACAGCTGAGGGATCTAACTCCAAGGAACCAGCCCTCTTGTCTGAAGTTGGTATTCAAGCGCGATCTTGAAACCTTCCAAGAAATACTCAGATACATGTCACGCCTTCTCTTGGCACGAACTTAAATGAGCGGCCGGGAGTTTGGAAACTGAGATCCAGATCCGTTAATAGCCTCTTGGAATAGTTGTTCGACGAAGATTCTGATCCCTTACCTGTCTCTCGGAAGAGCCGGCGGGTGTGGACTGATCCCCTGCTTACCTCTGATGGAAGTTGAGTAGAGGGGAAGGTGAGAAGGACCCCGCCAGCCTCGCCTTTGTGGGGCTGTGTTGGGGTGTGGAGGTTGTGGTAACTTGCCAACCTGTGGAGGGAACCAACTGAAGGTGTCATGAATTCATCTTCCGATCCTGCAGCGTATCCTCGAAGCCCGTCCAACTGGATTTCTCTGAGGAAAATATCGTCAGGATAAGTTGGTAGGTGTATTTTCTCTAGAGGTCATCTGAGAATCGACCTTCACTCGCAAGCCCACGGAGAATCAGGCAATGGCCTTTAGGTTCGTAATGTCACATTGGTTGCAGCTGCTAGTCATTGAATACTGAATAACGAGAGCTACACAAACTGTGAAACATACGTAGGGGGGAAGTGCGCGAGAGAAGGACACATAAGATCCTGCCATTGTGGGGTTTGTTTACAGTTCCCTCAAGCTAAATTGGCTGAACCAAGACTCTAAAGATTCTGGGACACGGAAATGACGGATAACAAAAGACCTAGTTGGTTATGGCAAGGTTTGCTACTGGAGGGCAGCAGTACAACATGGGAGCACTGGGAGGGATGGTACTAAAAGACCCGGTGGTCTTCGGCGAGATTATCTGCTGGAGGACACTATAACAGAGGAGTACATGAGAAGGACAGCTAATTTAGATGATGGTCTATGACAAGGTTATGTGCTGGAGGACTTTAGAGACACCAGATGATAGTAGACCTGACGGTGTGTAGAGCGAAGCACTAACCCCTGGTGGACGACATCAGCGGCAGAACCTTGGGTACGGAGCAAGGGGGTTACTGCATCACAAATAGGTTATTGGTATGAGCATATGTGTACAGGGAGTGTAGTGTACCAGCCTGCATGATGAAGGCTGATCGGGAAACAGGCAAAGTCGAGACCGTATAGAAAACCAGCCCGCGTGGGTCCAGCCTATAAGCTAGGCTAATTGTGCCTTGCGTGTTCGCCAGTGGCTGCAAACTGTTTTAAGACCTGACATCCGGTGCTCCTTGTGTGACTGTGTTTTTGCCGTTATGACAGGTCTTACATCAGCACGTTTACGTTACCAAGCTACTTCTAGCAGCAGCCTAAGCTTGACGTTTACACAACTGGCTCACTGAAAGTGAGTTATGTTATACTCGGATGCAACCAACGTTCGTAGTTTGACGGAATGCAACCACACCCTCAGCATTGCTCAGCCTGGACAGGTCCCGCACAAGGCCTCTATATAGGCCTGTGTACCTGTCACAGGTGCACGGGCTTGTGATCAGCTTCACTACTGAAGGACGGCAATGATAATCTAAGTTCCCAAATCTGTGGAGACAAAGAAACGATTCTAACCAGAGGGCGCCGCATACGACCTTCACTCCTGGACACCCCGCCTCGTCAGCTATATCTGAGGTTATACTTGCTAAACAATACCCAGTGAAAATGACCGTAGGGTTGACAGAAGGCCACTCTAGTGGGATCACGACCGCGTGGCACGGAAGCCATAGGACGATGCGCGTGACCTTACCTCCTGGGAAGCCAAATGGCATCGGCTGTTTGGGCTCACAGTAAACATTAGGTTACCTGGAGGTAATACGTATGGGAAAGCCGGATTACAGAAGACCTGATGGTCCGTGTGTATGGCGAGGGTATATGCTGGGGGTACAATACAGAGGGAGTACAATACAAAGCCAGATTGCAGAAGACCTGATGGATTTGTGATGAGATTACCTACTGAGGGACAGTAATAGTATCACATATTCCTAATTCATATAAGTGTACCGAGAAGCTAGAGACATGAAGCGGGTGTAGAGCTGAGGGGAAGGTCCACCACCTCTGGCGTTGTATCGTTGATATCAAGACGTGACGCTTCATACGTCTCCCTAAAGTGAGTTCAGTGAATGCCACAACTTGGACGGTGTTCGGATGAACACACTTGTTTTCGCGACAATAATTAAGGTCGATAATCACATTCTGCTACAGTGACACACACACACACAAGCACACACTTACGTCACCTGAGGTCAACTGCAACCAGAGCCAAACGTAAGCTAACCTACCATATGTTGCTCGCTGTAATAATTAATGGGTAATGACAGCAACGAAGGCCTAGCACAGCATCCACTCCCGAAAATCTATACCAGATTAAAGATGAAATCCTCAACCATCCAACAGCACTGGGCCCTGACCACTCCCAGCCAACAGCCAGTACTGAACACTTCCCTCACATACTACCCTCACTCACATGATGCTCTGGCTGGGCCACCGCTCCACGTCTCCACACCTCACATGATACCCTAGCTGGCCACCGCTGCA